>NC_041386.1:264919215-264956145 GCF_002162155.2 Triticum dicoccoides | reverse complement strand
GGATAGCTTGTTATAAGCAAAATCCTGTCCTCGTCTGCGATCCACCGCGCGCATGGGCGAGGGAGAAGGCATGTAGTAGTAAGATCAAGCTTCTCCTCATTGTACGAGTTGACACGACACATCATAGCACTGGTCCCACATGCTTGCCTCAAACCTTGGCTAAAACACCCATAGTGTACAATATATTTGTTGCAACCTCTAACATTTACCCCACCACAATATATTCCTTTCTTGACCAGATGAGCGTGCAAACTACAATCACCAGGATGATATGTAGGGACAGAAGATTATTTTAATAAAAAATGTTTTGATATGGCCTCATAGCATGGAGCTGACCCCAATGATTTTAAGCTTATAGGCATGGTACACGCTAACCTAGACTACTCTACACATGAAACTGCCACACGAGCGTCCAGGCTGCGCTTGGCTCTTCGCCTCTTCGGCAAGT
The DNA here is from genome assembly GCF_002162155.2 of Triticum dicoccoides. NCBI lineage: Eukaryota > Viridiplantae > Streptophyta > Magnoliopsida > Poales > Poaceae > Triticum > Triticum dicoccoides. The sequence continues at coordinate 264,955,697 of NC_041386.1, read as the reverse complement.
CGAATGACGATGGAGTACTACTGCAGGGGAGGAGTACTACAGTATGCTTCTGGCCATCTGACATAGAATGAATTGTTGCATGTCCACCGCGTGCGGGAGGGAGAGCATGTAGCGAAAGCTTCTCCTATTCCTGCCAGCCACCACGCTCCTGGGCGAGGGAGGGACGCAACTTCATTGTCTTACTGCTCCTTCCTTTGCGTGTATGACAGGTGGGCACAACAGGTGGGTGGCCCACCTGTCATACAGCCAAAGGTAGGTGTAGTTAAGGCACCGGAGCTCAGTCCACGGGGGAGAGGGCGTTGTAGTAATCAAACTTCTCGTTGTTGTATGAGGTGATGCGACACATCAAAGCACTGCACTCGATATATTTCAATTAATTTGTGTTTACCGAAGCATTAATTACAATGCATGCATGCATGCCATGACTCTCCTTTTGATACTTGCATGTGTTGATTAATGCACCTTGAAGTAGTATGAATATGTGACGGTAAAGCTTTCTAATGCTGCGACCCTAAAGCAAGAGATGGTTGTGCACAAGGAGGGCAAGATCATGAAGATGGAAAAACACCCAATGATGGAGCTCTCTATGGTCTCGATGGACCTCACCTTGCTCCACCTCCCCTTGTGCCTCCACCCCTTGAGGCCTCCACTATATCAGGTTCGAATACACCTCGTCCGTTTGGCTGATCGAGTAAGGTGCAGGTTGTCGGCGTCCTGGAAATGGGGGTCCCCAGACTTTCCTGCCTGCGGCCCGCGGCGTGGCTGAATTAGCAGGTCGTACGACCCATCTTCATAACAAAGCACCCAAGACCCTCGCGAGGGGCCAAGCCTCGCGAGGCAGACGATGCAAGACCTCCTCTAGAGTGGCCTAGCTAGGTAGGCTTACGAGGAGCGGAGATATCAAGGCGAGGCGAACCTCACGAGGGTCTCGTCACGTGAGCCGTGACGATTGACACCAGGCGGGCGCCAGCGCGCACATCGTCCTTGTTTCCTCCTTGGTGCAAAGGGGGCAAGCGCAGCCGCGGAGTACCGAGGCCTTAGGCAATGGTTGCCATTTCGGTGCAACAAGACCAAGACCATGGACTGCAAGACGGAGGTCACCATGCAGCCCAGAACAGCGTCACCACCAGAACTTTGTGCAGGTGAAGACTACTTTTGTCAGGATAGCTTGTACTCGCTGTCCCCCTTCAAATTAGCCCGCCATTGTTGGCTCCCTTCCCACTCGATATTTGGGGAGAGGACCATGGTCTCTATAAATAGGACTAGCCACCACAGTGGAGAGGAGGAGAGCTGAGTGAGAGAGGGGACGAACTGACCTTAGTTTGAGAGAGACCACCCCCCCCACACACAAGCTCACCGAGCTCAAGAACGCCTCAACCTCAGGAGGCTGTCTTCCCTTGTATGGTTCATCATCAGCCCAAGAGGCAATCCACCACCAACAAACTAGAGTAGGGTATTACACCAGAATGGTGACCCGAACCAGTATAAACCATGTGTCCATCTGTGTTGTGAGTTCGTCGAGTTCGTACACGAGATCCTAGCAAGCCAGAGCGTAGATCAGTTGGAAGGAAAGACTTCATGCGCACCCCAGTGTTCGAACCTTAAGGGTTTTCTGGGACCCCATACCCTGACATTTGGTGCGCCAGGTAGGGGTGCGCCGGAGCCTTTTCTCCGCCAATCAGCTCTCCGACGTTCACCTGCTATGATGTCTGGCGACCCAAGAGCCGGGTCCAACTGCTGGGCAGCCTGGCCGGCCTGAACGGCGCCGCCTGCCCATGAAGATCTCGACCCCGCACCCCAGGCGGCGCGGGCGTCACCAAGCTCCGCCGAGCATGGACAGTGCGGCCAGGCACCATCCACCCTCACCCCGTGGCAAGCAAGAGCCGCGGCGAGAGCAGCGAGTCACACCGCTGCAACTGCGCCGCACTCACGGCGGGAGCAAGCGAACATGCGGGCAGCACTCATAGTGGCAAGGGAGCTGCTGCGATGCAAACTGATGGAGAGCGGCCGGGACACGCTGCTTGAGAGTGTTGCTGAGCTCCTGGACGCAGCAGGAGCGCCACCCTTCAGCTATCGACTTCCCCCCCAGGCCAATGCAAGGTCGCGCAGCGAGCCTCACCACATCTGCGCGCCGTCAACTACGCCCGGGGGCTTCACCAACATCAGCACGGCCGGCGGCGTAGGGGGCTCCAATCCCCCCATGCCGCCCTCGAGAAGCACGAGCGCAAGCGTCACCCCCATGGCCCCAGCCGGATGCCGTATTATCATCCCTAGGACGCAAGCATGGGCGGAGCAACATGGAGTGTGGGGCACCACGACGAGGTGTTCAGGGTGATGACCCCGGAAGCCTATGTGCCCCGCATGATGGACCAAGGGTACGCACCAGAGGACGACATCGGCTCATTCGTTGGGGAAGACAAGGGAGAAGGGGCGTTAGGAGTCAAAGCCTTCCAAGAGCCAGCGGAGAACCACAGCGATCGCGCCGGCGACGACAACTAGAGGGTACCACTAACCTCTCAGGAACAGGCTTATGCTAACCATGGGCTACCGATGAATCAGGTTGCAGCACCGATCGACGACGCCGGCACGACGGCACCCGTCTCAACAAGTGAGACACGCTGGGGGCCACCGAGAGGGAGCCAGGAGCAAGGCCCCTCCCCAAGGCATGCAAAACCAGGGGACACCCGGAGGTAGGCCCTCTTCCGGGGTGGCTTCAACGACCCTTCCTCCGGCAGAGGACTCGTGGTCGCCGAGGGAACCACTGGCCTCCTCTTTCCCTACTTTGTCTTGTCCTGGTCTCCGGCCGGTTCAAAGGAGGTCAAGAGTGGCGCAAGGCGGGGCCCTCGTCTGGCGATATGAAGCAAGGCCAGTACCTATGAAGATGGCCTGGTGCATGTGAAGCTCGCCGCCTGTGACACTCTCACGTAATAAGGAGTTGGGGCTGTACACGCCCCGGAGTCTCAGGAGCGCCAGCCTCAGGCCCTGGGGCTCCCTCCCACGCCTAGTGGAAAACACTTAGCTCCGTGCTGGTGAGAAGACTTGAAGACCCGAAGACTAGACTAGGTGCCGGACGCGGCCTTTTGCTTTGGATCTCTCTTTCTGTGGCTTTACTTTCTCATTTTGGACTTAAGTTGAAGCTGAAATTTTATCGTTGCGCGCGGGGGGTGCCTTTTCTCGTTCGAGTCTTTTCTCGCCTTCTAGATCTTGTTTGGTTTGGGACTCATGTCCATCGCTCTCCCTCGCAAAGCTCCTCGCGAGCCGAACCGCGTAGAGCACGCGCTAGCACTACACCTGGTGCTCACCCTTCCCAGGGCCCCCCTTCAAACAGGGCGGCAAGCCCCGCAAGATTCTCCGGAACTTGTCGCCTCATGACCCAGCCCAAAACATGCACTAACTAAGGTAATCCACGTCTGGAAACTCACCCACAGCTTCACAAGCTCACGAGGACACATACCCACATTGCGTAGGAAAGTAAAAACTGTGATTCATTTACATGAGGGGCTCCCCTCTCAAAATGCTCTCACACGTTTTCCTAGGGCCACGCCCGAGTTTGGCGTGCAGAATAAAACAACAGGAGAATATGGGATCAGCCAGAGATATCGCTCGTTGCGTCATCCAGGGACGCGTCGCTCGTATCGTCATCATCTTCGTCGGAATCGTTGCCGCCGTCAGCAATGCCCCCATCGCCGTTGTTGACCACATCACGTTCGTCTGCGACGACCACCACCCCATCATCCTCCGAGGTGAAGGCCCTGACCAACGCGTCGACATGATCCTCTGCCCAGCGCGCCAAGTCGCCCCGAACGGCAATGGGCACAGGAGCAATGACAGCATCAAAGTCGAAGTTGGGGTCGGCGTTTAGGAGGTGGTTGAAGACACGAGAGAAGGCGCGCAGAAGCAGGCCACGACCCCTCTCCTCCAGAAGCTGCCGAGCTCTGGTAGATTGAACCTCCAGGCGCGTCACCACCTCGGTGAAGAAGGTCAGGTGGCTGGCGTAGTCACTCGAGTGAGGGGTCGGGGCGTTGTCGTCGCAGATATAGCCCAGGGCGGTGTTGGCCTTGTTCCGAATGTCTTGGAGAATAGGGCCATGCACGTGCTCCAGCGTTCGGCATTGGAGCACTTCTTCTCTGTTTTGCCGAGCGACGGCCTCGGCATCGTGAATTCGCCTTCGGAGGGAAAGCAGCTTGGCGCGGGTGGAGGCCAGGTTCGCCTGCGCCGTAACCAGGGCGGTGGTTGTGGCCTCAACACGCCTCTCAGCCTCGTCCAACCTGGGCCTCAGGGCGGCGGCCCTGCCTGCGCCCTCCTGTCCGGCGAGCTCTAGTCTCAAGCTGTACGTGCCCTCCAGATCGGCGCGAACCACGGCTACCCGACGATTGATCTCTTCTTCGACTCCGGCCTCACGGGCCCCGACGGTATCTTCAGCTTGAGCGACTTGATGCTCCCTCATCTCCAGCCGCTCGAGCTTGAGGCTGCGCTCCACGTCCTCCAGGGCCAGCGCCTCCTCACGCCTCCGGATCTCCTCTTCCTCTGCAGGCGTCCCCCTCATCGACGCGAGGGCGGCCCCGCGCGCCTCGACTTGCTGCTCAAGGGACGCGCTCCAGGCCTGGAGCTCCCACGCGCGCTCCTCCGCAGCCTCCTGGTGGCGATCGGCCTCGTGAGCTTCCCCCAAAGCTCGTGAGCGGGCCTCATTGGCAATCTTGAGGGACGCCTCAGCCTTCGCGTTCTCGAGGTCGCGATGATAACGACCAAGGTTGATGGCCACTCGTAGCTTGCGCCGCTCCTCCACCAACCGAAGACCTTCTGCCTCAAGACGCAAGTGGACGCCAGCAAGCTCTTCACCAAGGCGGTTCATCGCGCCCATCGCCTCCTGGAGGAGTTCGTGGCGGACTACGCTGCGCCCGCGCTCGAGCTCGAACGCTCGCCCCATCTCATCCTCCGCCTCGGGGGCTACGGGTGGAGCATCAAGTGGCACGCCGTCTCCCGGTTGGGGGCTGGCACGGCCCCAGGTGCCGGCTGACCCTCACGAGGGGCCCAGACTGAGCAAGGCCCACTGCTTGAAGGAGGCTCCATCGAGGCTAGCCATCCACCAACCGTGACCAAGGGAGGAGCCCTTGGCACGCCCTCTGTGCTCCAAGCAAGGCCGCGTAGGAAGGACGGCGAAGGCACAAGCTCGGGGCGCCTTGACGACGGAGCAGCTCCCGAGGCTGACCCCACGCCGTGGGCAGTATTTGAGCCTGAAGCACTGGAGCTTGGCGAGTATGATGGGACGAGAGGGAGCTGCTTCTCTGAAGGTTTCGCGGCCTTAGCAGAAGGGGACCTGAGGGGGCAATCATCAGGAAGGGAAGGCGGCACATAGAAGATCACCAAGGAGAGTGTTGGATTTCGGGTTCCGGTAGACCCTTAAGGTTCAAACTCTGGGGTGCGCACGGAGATCTTTCCCCTACCGACTCGCCCTTCTATGGCTCGCAAGAAATCTAGGCTGGAAGGAAGAACACTCAAGGGACACGAGGTTTATACTAGTTCGGGCCACTGATGTGGTGTAATACCCTACTCCAATGTGTGGTGTGGTGGATTGCCTCAGGGGCTGATGATGAAAAATACAGGGGGAAGAACGACCTCGCGAGAGGTGTTCTTGAGCTGGTGCGGTGTGTTCTACTTGGTCCGGATCTCTCTCTCTCTCTTTCCCTTATCGCTTTTTCTCCTTTCTCCTCTTTTTCTCCTCCTCTCTTTTTCTGGTGGTTAGTCCTATTTATAGAGGCCCTGGCCCTCTTCCCAAATAATGAGTGGGAAGGGCGCCAACAATTGGCCACTTTGAAGGGGATCATCTAGTACAAGTTATCCTGACCAAAGGTGGTCTTTGGCTGCCAAAATCACTGGTGATGACGCCATCTCGGGCTCCATGGTGACCTCCATCCTGCCGCTCTGCTGGTCTTGGTCTCGTTGCACCGGAATGGTAACCTTTGCCCGATGCCTTGGCCTGCGCTTGCTCCCTTTGCACCAAAGGGGAATAAAGGACACTTCACAGGCCGGCGCCTGCCAGGCGCCCGCCTAATCTCGATCGTCATGGCTTGCGTCACGGGCTCCTCGCGAGGCACCCTTGCCTTGATCTCTCCGCCTCCTCGCGAGCCTGCCTGATGAGGCTGCTCCTGAGGAACCCTCCTGTCGTCCGCCCCGCAAGGCTTGGCCCCTTGCGAGGGTCTTGAGCTTGAGCTGATGAAGCTGGGCCGCACTGGGCCCCCACTCGAGCCACGCCACAGGCCGCAGGCAGGCAAGTCTGGGGACCCCTGTTCCCAGAATGCCGACAGTAGCCCCCGGGCCCAAGCCGCGCCCGGGCTTGGCTTAGCAGAGAAGCGAAGGGGCAAGCGCGAAGCGCCGTGGCCCCCAATAGCCTGCGGCCTTGGGCGCCGCGTGGAGATTGATTGGACGTGGGCGTCTGCGCCTCCCCATGACGCCTCAGCAATCGCTCGACTTGACAACTCCCTGCATGCAGAGAAATGGGTCATGATTACCTGCGATCGTGGTGGCCAGCGGTTGGCCTTCTTTGGCTATGAGTACGGGGCCGCGTGAGCCTCGTTAGCTTGTCCCTTCCTGCTACTCCTTTCCTTCTTCTTCCTCGTCCTTGCTTCTCCTTACCCCAATGGCACCAATCCGCCGGTTTTCTGCAGAAGAGATGGGAAAGGCCCCCCGAGAAGGTCCTGACCCTCTTCCGCCGAAGAAACAGCTAGTCCCCTGCCACCGAGATGAGGGTGCTTGGTAGGAGGCATCGAGGCCCTGGTACGAGCGGCCGCCGCCTGGGTTTCAACTGCCATTGTACGCCCGAATCGAGGGCCCTGGGGAAGAGGGCGTCAAGCGACACCGACGGTGCCGCCGCCGACGCCGGTGAGTCACGGTGGTGCGCGTCGTTCCTCCTGGAGTCCATGCCGAAGGCTCCTCCTGTGAGGTCGTGCTTCACGCTGCCATGTCCCCATGCTCTTGGATCCGCCTTCCTCCCTCCTTCGCCTTCGAGATGCCGCCGAGCGGGTCTCTGGAGCTCTGGCTGCAGCACGCCGACTGCAGCACCCTCACGACCGGAGTGAAGGTCGTGGTCGTTGCTCCGGGCAAGGTCTACATGACCGGGGGCTGGGGTGAGATCGCCCGGGTCTGTCGGACGGAGGGTGCCCTCGTAATTCATCTTGAATACAATGGCGCCTCACTGATGTTCTTCAAGGTCTTCGATGCTGAAGGACGCCGGTTGGAGTGTGGCCCCAAGGGAAGCGACAGGGGCATCGGACTGGCGAGGACCTGGCTTTCCCATCAGCCCTCTAGCAGCTCTTCTGGTGGCAACAGAGGAGCTGGGGAATCCAGCAGCTCCCCCAAGCTTCTCGTGACTCCGGAGACGAGCGACGACAGCTACGAGCTTCCGAGCTCGCGCCATGCTCGGAGTAGGGCAAATGCATTGGGCCGCCGACGCCACAGATCTGGGTGGGGTTAGCACCGGCGCCGGGTAGTCCACTGTTGATGATGGTGTTGCTTGCGGAGGCACGGGCAATTAATGTTCCTTAGGATTAGCACCTTTTGTTCCCTATGAGGAATCGAAGCAACACCCCGCGGGGGTATGTAAGGCTCCTACCATGTCTTTTGCGAACATTATATCCCTAATATGAATCGATGCGAGATTCTTATCCTGTCCCGGCTTGGCTCCCTCTTTCTCTCCTCACGAGGACTTAGTGCTCTACGCTGATAGGTCCCAGTCCCCAGGCAGGCTTCAGCCATCGCTGGTATGCCAGGTCACGATGTCGTGGTCAAGGCCAGGAGGTGAGCGACCCGAGGTCCAGTAAGAGCCCCCGAGTCACGATGCTCGGGAGGTCCCCTTTAGCACTCGAGCAGCCTTCGCTGGGCGAGAAAGGAAGGCAACATCGTCGTGACAGAGCTGCACTAGGCGAGGGTTTGGTGCTGCGTTGGTCTAGCTCCTGTAAGGGCATGACTTATCTTTTGAGTTTGGAGTAGTTCTTCAACGGGGCGCCCGGCCCGAGTGGCGGTACCTGAGGTGCTGCTAGGTTAGGTCCTTGCGAGCTTCTTCCCACTTCCCCACACTTTCCTTAATGCTCTATGTCCTCAGGTCCCAGCCCTCGAGCGAGCTCAGCCGCTGTTGGTATGACAGGTCGCGATGCTGTGGGTCAAGGCCAGGGGGTGAGGGCTGGAGAGCCAGGAGGAGCCCATGAGTCGCGATGCTCTGGTGCCCCCTTTTAACATGCAAGTGGTCCATGCCGAAGAGAGGGAGAGATAGCCCGCGATGTCCCCAACATTGCTCCTGGAGTGGGTCCTGCATACCAATCATAAGGAGACACAAGATCTGTCGCTACGGTTGCCAGCCAACCATTGGTCGCTCCAAGGGAGTGATTGGGGCACTGAGGGCCTGGTGAGGTGGCGCCTTGCGGGGCTGCCGTGGCCAGAGCTCGACCACTCAGATTTATTGGAGTTGCAGGGACGGACCCGTACGCAGACGTCATGCCAGGGCGAGCGGCTCCATGGGTAGATGTCAATCGAGCAGGCGATTAGGTCAGGTATGTTAAGTACGAAGGACAAAATCCGTTTCAGGTAGATGCGGGAAAAGTAGACACCACTGGGCCAGGCCCGAGTAGCTTGGGGATGATGCAGCCCGAGGGGCGCCCCTAGCAAGGTAGGTAAAGAGCGTAAGCAAAACGGATACATGCCGCTGGGATGGACCCACGCGACCTGGGAATGACGCGGCCCTGTGGGCTCTCCCAGCTAAAAATGGAACTTCAAAGATATCACCTGATGCCGTTGAAGATGAAGTGATGCCGAAGAAGTGGGCACCGCGCAGTGAAGACATGGACCCTCACGAGCCCCCAGGCCCAGGAGCCTCGGGAGGCGCTGGGAGCACGGGTAGGTCTTCAAGGGCCATCTCCACCTCCGCCAGGACCGCACAATGCCTGACCTCCTGAGCCTCTATAATGCTCCTCAGCAGGCGCTGATGAGCGGCGACCGTGTTTGGCAGGCCGAAAGGCATGCGAATGTAGCTGTGAGGTGGACCCTCGCAACGCCCCACGCGCGAAGGCCAAAGGCGCTCCTGAGACATGGCTCGGTTGAGCCCTGGCACGTCGATGCAGACGCGCAGCCCACCATCCTCGCCTAGATGTGGGGCCACGGCGGGCAAGCGGCGACTGCCGCGCATGACTCTCGACTCCTATAGCTCCTGGGTGTTTCCTGCGATGAACTCCTGAGGGTTTGGTCTTCCTTGCCTCGTACCTTCCTGAGGAAACGTGCCTGGAAGCAACCCTCCAAGTGGTGCCCGAGTGCCTCCCTCGTGACCTTGGCAAAGTTGGTGGTTCTCCAAGAAAGAGCCCCCGAGCCCTACCTAGGGAGGGCGCCGGGCGCGCTTTCCTATGCGACAGAGGGTGGCGCTCCTTGAACGGGCGCAAATCCTGATGCAACGCCTCCGGAGGCGCCTGCCTCTTTATGGCTTGGGCTAGGCGAAGCCTTCTTCTTCTTAAGGGTCGCCTCGGGAAGTCTTCTGCTCCTGTGATCTAGGTCTTCGATTGTTGCGGCTTGGAATGCATGCTCAAGTGAACACACTGCGTCCCTTTCCTCACAGGGTACGGTGATGACTCCACCGCTTCCTGGCATCTTGAGGACATTGTAGCCATGGTGAGTCACTGCCATGAACTTGGCTAGGGCTGGGTACCCGAGGATGGCGTTGTATGGCAGGCGAATGTGGGTGATGTCGAAGTCGATGAGCTCGGTGCGGTAGTTGTTGCGCTGCCCGAAGGTGACTGGCAAGCGAACTTGCCCTATCGGAATAGTGGAACCATCAGTGACTCCTGAGAAAGGCTTGGTTGGCTGGAGCTGATCATACGACACTTGGAGATTGTCGAACGTCTCGACGGACAGGACGTTGAGTCCTGCTCTGCCATCAACGAGGGTCCTGGTGACCTGCACATTGCTGATGACTGGGGAGCAAAGCATCGGGAGGACTCCGGCCGTCGCCGCGCACTTTAGCTGATCCGCTGAGTTGAACGTGATGGCGCACGCAGACCACCTGAGAGGGCGCGTGGCCTCAAGCTTGGGGAGGACTGCATTCACCTCGTGAGCAAACTGCTTGAAGATGAGCTGTGATGCTGGGGCCTGGGCGCCACCCAAGATGCAAGCGATTGCGCGCGGCTCCTGGAAGCCCCCAGCCCCCTCATCTTGATGTTGGTCTTCATTCCTTCTTTGTGGTGGCGGTAGAGGAGGGAGGCCTGCATTGCCGTGCGAGCGATCCTCACGAGGCTGATCCCTCCAACCTCCCTCGCGAGGCTGGTCCTGCCAGCGATCCTCGCGAGGTCGGTCACGCCACCCTTGGTGAGGGCCACGGTCTTCCCATCGTCCTACACCTGATCCTCCTCCTCGGCCATAGCCCCTGTCGTTGCGCTCGGGGCGTCGGCCGATACACCCATCTCGCACGGCCCTGAGCTCTTGGCATTCGTTGGTGTTGTGGGTGTGGAGGTCGTGGTACATGCAGTATCGGCTGCCCTTGGATGACTCAGGCTGATCCCTGCCTCGCTTGGTGTCCGGTTCCGCTGCGAGCACGACAACTCCCTTATGCTTCACGTCCTTGGCCTTGGGCTTTTTCTCTTCTGGGTCGGCAGCCGGGAGCTCGAGGAGGGAGAGGCGTCCTTCCTCAGCCCTGGCGCACTTGGTCGCCAAGTTGAACAACTCCAGGGATGTGCACAGGTCTTCATGGATTGCCAGCTCCTCCTTCATCTTGATGTCGCGCACGCCATCGGAGAAGGCTGAGATAATGGCTTCCTTAGTCACCCTGGGGATCTTGAGGCGAGCGTTGTTGAAGCGCTGGATGTATTTCTGTAGGGTTTCCCCTGGCTGTTGCTTGATGCGGCGCAGGTCGCTTATGGCCGGGGGCCGGTCACGAGTGCCCTGGAAGTTGGCGATGAAGCGAGTGCGCATCTCATCCCAGGAGGAGATCATGCTGGGAGCCAGGTTCAGGAGCCAGGTGCGGGCACCGTCCTTGAGCACCATGGGAAACCAGTTCGCCATGACCTTTTCGTCTCCGTTGGCGGCTTCGATGCCCAGCTCGTAGAGCTGTAGGAATTCCGCAGGGTCCGCCGTGCCATCGTAGTGAGGGGGCAGATCAGGCTTGAACTTGCCTGGCCATGTGACACCGCGTAGCTCGGGGGTGAAGGCTCGGCAGCCTTCTGTGGCCACCGACACCCTTTGCTGGTGCTGGGCCTGCTCCTGGTGATTACCACGCGCCGCCGCTTGGAGCAGCGCGAGGTCTCGGCATGGAGGCGCAGGGACGCGATCTTGGCGCGCCGGTGAGGGGAGCGCGCGAGCACCTTCCTGGGAACGAGGGATCTCTTGGCAGCTCCCTTCTTGCCGCGCAGGCGCCGGACATGGAGGGTCTCGCCCTGGGGCTGCGCGCCTTGGAGCCAGGGCGCCTTCTTGGGGCGGATGTGGCGGAGGCGCCTCCTGATCCTCGCCCCCTGCGCGGAATGGAGGGCGAGGCAGCGAGAAGGATGGCAAAGGAGAGCCCCCTGCGGCGCTGACGAGCTCGGTGATGTGGGCGACCCAGTCCTCGTAGAGGTCGTCGACGGGGTGGTAGTGCAGGAGCTCTCTTGCCAGGAGCAGTGCGGTGTGTGCGTCCATGGGGGCGCCACGGGCGTGGGACGACGAACCGGCTGGAGTCAGTGACGGGGTTGCGGTGGGGCCCTCCCGCTGCACCGAAGGATGCTGGGACGAGGCATGCTGCTCGTTCCCCGCCGGGCCAGTGGCGGCGTTGGCGGCAGGCAACGGGGAACGACGAGGGCGTCCGCCAATGGGCGCCGTCTGGGCGACGCGGGTGGTGAGAGAAGCCCGGCTCTCGGCGCGAGCCCGACGAGCGTCAGCCATGGACACGACGGAAGATCACACGCGAACAACAGAAGAAAGGTTCCGGCGTACCCCTACCTGGCGCGCCAAATATAAGATTTTGGGTTCCAGCAGACCCTTAAGGTTTGAAATCTGGGGTGCGCACGGAGATCTTTCCCCTACCGACTCGCGCTTCTATGGCTCGCAAGAAAGCTAGGCTGGAAGAAAGAACACTCAAGGGACACGAGGTTTATACCGGTTCGGGCCACCGTTGTGGTTTAATACCCTACTCCAGTGTGTGGTTTGGTGGATTGCCTCAGGGGCTGATGATGAACAATACAGGGGGAAGAACGGCCTCGTGAGAGGTGTTCTTGAGCTGGTGCGGTGTGTTCTACTCGGTCCGGATCTCTCTCTCTCTCTCTTTCCCTTCTGTCTTTTTCTCCTTTCTCCTCTTTTTCTCCTCCTCTCTTTTTCTGGTGGTTAGTCCTATTTATAGAGGCCCTGGCCCTCTTCCCAAATAATGAGCGGGAAGGGCGCCAACCATTGGCTACTTTGAAAGGGAACATCTAGTACAAGTTATACTGACCAAAGGTGGTCTTCGGCTGCCAAAAGCACTGGTGATGACGCCGTCTCGGGCTCCATGGTGACCTCCGTCCTGCTGCTTTGCTGGTCTTGGTCTCGTTGCACCAGAATGGTAACCTTTGCCCGATGCTTTGTCATGTGCTTTCTCCCTTTGCACCGAAGGGAAAACAAGGACACTGCGCAGGTCGGTGCCTGCCAGGCGCCCGCCTAATCTCGATCATCATGGCTTGCGTCACGGGCTCCTCGCGAGGCACCCCTTCCTTGATCTCTCCGCCTCCTCGTGAGCCTGCCTGATGAGGCTGCTCCTAAGGAAGCCTCCTGTCGTCCGCCCCGCAAGGCTTGGCCCCTTGCGAGGGTCTTGAGCTTGAGCTGATGAAGCTGGGCCACAGTGGGCCCCCACTCGAGCTACGCCCCAGGCCGCAGGCAGGCAAGTCTGGGGACCCCCATTCCCAGAACGCCGACAGAGAGGTACTTACTCGTCGATGGCGATGTACTTCCGTCGTTTCAACGGTCCGAAGACGCGACCACCGCTAGGGGATCTCTTCCTCTTGCGGAGCTCCTCGAAGTCCATGCAAAGGTAGCCGAAGTGCTGGACGTGACGGCCGGAGCGCGGCGTAGCCGAAGAAGAACCAAGAGGAATGGCTTCGGGGGAGCCCGGCTGCGGCAAATAGCCCGGCTCTCTCTTGCTGCGACCTCCCGAGGCTCCTGAAGGCTCGGCCTCGGGAGCCGCATGCCGCACCTCATCAGCAACTAGCACCTCAGGAGAGGCGTCGCAAACTCCCGAGGATGATGCCCCTGGATCACAGCTCGGCACGTGCTCCTCAGCACCTGAGCAGCCGGCCCCCGTCGCAGCTCGCTCCCCCGCACCATCACCTGGGGCGAGCTTGTCACCGGCGGCGAAGAATGGAACCACGATGACGGGATTCTCGCGGGGTCCCTCCAAGCCAATTGGGCACAGCCCCCACTCATCAAAGGAAGGCATGGTCACGACGAAGGTAACCTTGTTCTCGCTGCGGTACAACGTGCAGCTCTTCCTAGACATCTTGTCCGGCAGAAGGACACCGGATAGCACCCTAAGCACAGTTTGCCACGCAGCGAGAGGAAGCCCCTCCTCCTGAAACCTCATGTTGTCCCGACTGCTGAGCAAGTCCCACATCGGGCGAGAATGGTGCTGAAGCGGGGCAACTCGATGCCTGACGAACTCCTTCACCACCATGGGCGCAGTCACACCAAGGTCCTTCAACCACCGCAGCCTGGCCCAGACGGGGGCAAGGCAAGGGCTCGTGAGCCTTTGGTGACCCCATCCGGAGTTTGGAATGGCAGGCCCCACGGGAGCTTGGAGCAGAGGGTTGAGCACGCCAGCATCAACAAACACCCATCGCGTGCGGAATTCGCTCGCGGATGAAGGAAGCTCGAAGCCAATCCCCATGCCTGCCGTCACTGCCATGGCCTGAAAGCCCACACACCCTGAGCTCTGCCGGGCACCGATGAGATGTAGCGAGAAGAAGTGGCAGAGGAGCGCCACGGAGGGGGTGATGCTCACCATGGCCTCACACACGAAGGCGAAGACGGCAAGAACGGTCACATATTGAGGGTCGAGATGAAGCATATGGATCTGATAGTGCTCAAGCACTGCGTTGAAGAAGGCGGAGAAGGGAGGAAACAGGCCAGCCCAGAGGGCGTCAATGAAGATCGGGATCTCGGTGACTGCCCGAGCCATGCTGGAGCGAGACGCAGGCCAGGCCGGCGTCACTCCCCACTCGTTGAAGCTGGAGGCGAGCACGGGGTGCACCTTGCCCATGGCCTCGTCGTTGAGCACCCGAGGCCGGCTGAGTGCCGACTCGAAGAATGGAGGCGCAGTTGGCGAGGACAGAGGTTTCTTCCCCTTGTCGGCTTGTTTCGGCGCCATGGCGGCAAAGCGAGCGGAACACTGGTTGGACTGGGAAAGAGGAATAGGGCGTCAAGGAAGCAGCGAGATTGGAAGATTGGAAAGCCAGGCATGGAGGGGGAGGAATAACTATGCAAGAAGCGGGGCCGCATAGCCAGGCGGATTCAAAGGCAGCATGGGGAAGCGGAGACACCCACGTCCAATCAACCGCCACGCGTCAACCGAGGCCGCAGGCTTTGGGGGCCCGCGGTGCTCCAAACATGACCCTTGGCTTCGCCGCGAAGCCAAGCCCGCGCGCACCTTGGGCCCGGGGGCTACTGTCGGTGTCCTGGGAATGGGGGTCCCTAGACTTGCCTGCCTGCGGCCCGCGGCGTGGCTGTGCCAGCAGGCCGTACAACCCATCTTCACCAACAAAGCACCCAAGACCCTCGCGAGGGGCCAAGCGAGGCGGATGATGCAAGACCTCCTCTGGAGTGGCCTAGCTAGGTAGGCTCATGAGGAGCAGAGATATCAAGGCGAGGCGAACCTCACGAGGTTCTCCTGACGTGATCCGTGACGATCGACACCAGGCGGGCGCCAGCGCGCACAGCGTCCTTGTTTCCTCTTTGGTGCAAAGGGGGCAAGCGCAGCCGCGGAGTACCGAGGCCTCAGGCAAAGGTTGCCATTTCGGTGCACCAAGACCAAGACCATGGACTGCAAGACGGAGGTCACCGTGGAGCCAAGAACATCGTCACCACCAGAACTTTGTGTAGGCGAAGACTACTTTTGTCAGGATAGCTTGCACTAGCTGCCCCCCTTCAAATTAGCCTGCCATTGTTGGCTCCCTTCCCACTCGATATTTGGGGAGAGGACCAGGGCCTCTATAAATAGGACTAGCCACCACAATGGAGAGGAGGAGAGCTGAGTGAGAGAGGGGACGAACTGACCTTAGTTTGAGTGAGACCACCCCCCCACACACAAGCTCACCGAGCTCAAGAATGCCTCAACCTCAGGAGGCCATTCTTCCCTTGTATGGTTCATCATCAGCCCAAGAGGCAATCCACCACTACCACACCGGAGTAGGGTATTACACCAGAATGGTGGGCCGAACCAGTATAAACCCTGTGTCCATCTATGTTGTGAGTTCGTCGAGTTCGTTCGCGAGATCCTAGCAAGCTAGAGCGTAGATCGGTTGGAGGGAAAGACTTTGCGTGCACCCCAGTGTTCTAACCTTGAGGGTTTGCCGGGACCCCATACCCCGACACAGGTTTCTTGATTGATGTATTGTTCGATTGATTTGTGAAGTGCAAGGGAGGGCACCTGGCCTGCACGGACTGCCACGTCGAGCGCCCCAGGAACCAGCGGCAGTGCCAGACGTGCGAGCGCAGTGGTGGCTTCGACGTGCGGAACACGGCGGTGGACGCCGTCCTCTCCTCGGTGAGGGTCGAGTGCCCGCACGAAGGCTATGGGCTCTATGTAACTTGCCACAAGCTCGCCGATCACCAGAGCATCTGTCCGTTCGCGCCCTGCAAATGCCTCATGCTCGTCTACGGCTACGAAGGCCCACCGCCGGTGCTCTCCCAGCACATCAGCATCGTGCATCCCATGCTTGTGCACATGATTCACTATGGCTAGGTGCTCCAGCTGTAAGTCCCACTGTCGGAAGCCACGGCTCTTGCTGTTCGCGGAGGAGGACGGCCGCACGTTTTTCTTGGTCGGTGGCGTGCTCGACATCGGCACGCCTATTGTCGTGTCAGTCGTCTGCATCAGAGTGGGGGCATCCCCACTACCGCACTACGTGGCCAAGCTATGGGGGAACGGCCCATCGAGGGAGCCCAAAGGCAGGACTGACGTGATCAAGGTGGAAATGGAGGTGACAAGCAGGAAGGATATCGGCGACGTCGCCGTGCAGGAGCTGACCTTCTTCATAGTTCTCCCCAAGATGATGGCTTGGGCTAAGCTGGTCTCCCTCCACATTCAGTTTGACAAGCTCGCGTCCTAAATCATTCTATAGTGTCTTATGTTTATCTTAGTAATATGCTAATATAGGGGTTAGCTCGTTCTACTTTAGCTTAAGAGATGGTGGGTTTTGGTGGCGGTGCAACAATTACTTTGACACCAGATCAGCAGTTAAAGTAATTTCCAACAGTCGAACGGATATTTTGTGTCTGCTGTTGGATATAAAGATCCTTTGGGTAAGAAGTATAACAGTAACAGCTTATATGCTTGTTTGTTCAAGAAGTGTTGCATACTTCTGTGAGTTGACGCGACACATAAAAGTACTACTACTACTAGTAGTACTCCCTCCGATCCTAATTTCTCTACGCATAAGTTGAGGCACAGATACCAAGGAGGGCATGGTTGTGTCTATACTTGGACAACTCACCCGATTGCGCACCAGGCAGACGAAGCTCATGCCGTGTTGGTGTCGTGTGCGGCCCGCACATTAACCAAAACCTCGCGCCTCCAGCTTAGCCTCCGCATTTTAAACTTCTCAATATCAAGGCCAAGGAGCAACGTGAAACCTATGATAGAGCCAATCGGATGGTTGAGAACACTAAAATTCGTTGCTACAGATGCGTGTGTGAGAGAGGACGAGTGCATGCATGCACCTCTTCTCTTCCTGTATAACGTACTGAACTCAGAGTACAAGTGTATGTGTGTGGCATCTCCCTAGGGAGCTAGAGATGGTGCGTGCGAGAAGTCCCAAGAGATAGGTGTAATGCGTCTGAAAAAAGACTAGTCTATAGCTCGCCACGAGGCTATTCCTTTCGAACGGCCCAATAATCGTAAGATATGTATCCGACGGTACCAGTTATTACACGTACACATCAGTTGAAAAAGAACTACCATGGCATATGCTACACCACGGCCGAGAACACATGCTCACGTTACGCCATCCGGGAATAGTGCGGCACTTCGAAACTAGAACCATCAATAAATTTTGAGCTTGCATCTCGTCACATTCCAAATTAATACTACCGGGCTATATTCAATTACAAACCTATTCACACCGATCATAACCAAAACGGTTTTGCACTTAGGAGTGTATTAGTACTCAGTTATAAATACTACTATGCCAAGATGACTGCACATTCCTCCTCAACTCCTCATCCACAAAAGCAAACAAGTACATCAGCATCCTTCCCTTGCGTCTGCCATGGCCAGCGTGAGTTCTGGGTCGAGAGATTACCACCAGGAAGAGGCGAGCATGGAAGCAGAAGAGAGATGTCCCGCCTCGCCACGAAAGTAGCCGACATGTCCCGCCACATGGAAGTAGTAGCACAGAGGTCCTGCCGTGCCGCCGAAGCAGCACGGAGGTCCCACAGCACCGTCGATGCTGCAGACTCGTCCGGCCGCGCTGCGGAAGCAGCAGAGATGTCCCGCCACGCCGCGAATGCAGCAGAGATGTCTCGCCGTGCCGGGGCGGCCTGGGAAAATGTCTCGTGGGCGGGCGACGACTCTTACAGGCGCATGCATGCGATCGTCCATAACCAGATGGATCAGATCTTCGGCTGGGCGAGGTTGCAGGATGTCATGAAAGCCTCATTTGAACAGGCTACCGGCATCATCTGGCAACTAAGGGAGGGCAATGAGAGGCTCCGGGCCGAGCGCGACCTGCTGAGGGCGAAGATCGTTCGAAGTGCAGAGCAGTAGGAGGAGACCACTGCCTTGTTGAAGAGGACCGACGTCATCGTCAAGAAACTTATGGACGAGAAGGACATGCTCCGCATCGAGCGCCAAAAGCTGGTGGAGGAATTCATGGATGCTCTCAAGCAGCGTCTTGAGGACACAAAAGGGCTCATCACCGCTCGCCATGGACACTACTCTCGGGGCCTGCAGCAACGCATCAAGAAAGTAGAGATCAGCGAGCCAGGTCATTGTCTTCCTTCTTCTTTTTCCCTTGTGTATTTCGGGCGTAGCCGCATGTGGCTTTTTTAATTATCTTCCTAATTGTGTAAGACAATTATTAACCACTGTCGTTGTCCTTATATATTCATCAGTCTCGCTATAAGTCGCAGTAGATGGCATATAAGTCCGTAAGATCTTACATCAAGATCCGTGCACAATTTTCTTTTCAGATTTTCTTGTCGGCGTCCTCGGAACATGGGTCCCCAGACTTGCCTTCCCGCGGCCCATGATGTGGCTCCATCAGCGGGCCCGTATGGCCCATCTTCACCGGCAAAACAGTCAAGACCCTCGCAAGGGGCCAAGCTAGGCAGACGACACAAGACCTCCTCGGGGGCGGCCTCACCAGGCTAGCTCGTGAGGGGCAGAGAGATCAAGGCAAGTGATGCCTCGCGAGGTTCTTGTGACGCAAGCCATGACGACCAGGGCCAGGCGGGCGCCAGCGGGCGAAGTGTCCTCGTTTCCCCTTTGGTGCTAAAGAGGCAAGCGCATACGTGGTGTCCCGAGGCGTCAAGCAAAGGTTTCCATATCGGAGCAACGAGACCAAGACCAGCAGGACGGCAGGACGGAGGTCACCGTGGAGCCCAAGACGGCATCATCACCAGAGCCTTTGACAGGAGAAGGCCATCTTTTGTCAGGATAACTTGTACTAGCTGCCCCCTTCAAATTGGTCGTTGTGGGATCCCTTCCCGCCTAATATTTGGGAAGAGGACCCGTGCCTCTATATATTGGACTAGCCACCATCGTAGGGGAGGATCTCATCTTGGACCGGATCCATCCCACCAAGGCAACCACACAAACTCACCAAGCACAAGAGGACCTCTCCTTAGGAGGCTGTTCTTCCCTTGTAACTGTTCATACTCAGCCCAAGAGGAAATCCACCACACCAGACTGGAGTAGGGTATTACACCACATCGGTGGCCCGAACCAGTATAAATCTTGTGTCCCTTTGTTCTGCGAGTTTGACGCGCTGAGCGTTGAGATCGCGGTGAGGGCATGAACTAGAGGGAGGAGAGATCTTCATGCGCTCCCCAGTGTTCGAACCTTAAGGGTTTTGCCGGAACCCAAAATCCGATATTCGGCGCGCTAGGTAGGGGTGCGCTGAAGCTTTCCTTCCGTTTATCCGCGTTCCACCGCTCCATCGCATCCATGTCAGACGTGCGTCGAGCCAGTGCCGAGCGCCGGGCCGCCCTCGCCGCCCGTGTCGCTCTGACAACCCCTATCGGCGGGCCTCCCCGTCTAAGGATGGCAATGGGTCGGGTTCGGCTCGGGTTGAACAATATCAAATCCATATCCAAATCTATGAAGACATTAAGTGCCCATCCATGAAAAAACCCATGGGCAAAAAATTATGTCCATGTCCAAACCCGATGAATATCCATCGGGTATGGATATCCATCGGGTTCTCTCAACACGTATACATAAGACATTGCACAAGATTCACATAAGCTCTCAAATTTTCACGAAACGACACAACTCAAGTGCACATAACCAAATAATATCTCTTATTATCACAAAATGGCATAACATGAAATAGACATAAGTACACAATTCTCAATCCTCATGAAATAAAATAGCAATAACATAACATCATTTTTAAATCTTGGTTTCTCACAAAATGGCATAGCACATTATAAAGTAATCACGGTACAGCGATGCACCATCTTGCATTATTCACCTCAATGTTCTAGGCACCATCTTCCATTCTTCACCTCGACGTTCTAGGCATCACCTTCTAGACTTCAGTTATGATGAAATCATACTATTCCTTGAAGTGAACATAGCAAAATCACAACTATTAGAATGACGAAAATAAACAGAATAAACATTGCAAGTTTGCAACATTTAAAAGTAGAATTCCAGGGCTAGCCACAATAGGGCCTTGTGCTCCATCATGAGCAGGTAAAGTGAGCCAAGGTACATAATATCTAGACTGTACAGTTTCAGTCAAAATAATAAACTATACAGATTTGGAAATAATGTGATCTCTAAGTTGTAGTGAATGGTAACTACCAACCCAAAATTATTTTTCTATCTATCTTCTGTTAGGGAAAAAGATAGACCTGTCAAAATTACTATAAGGTTCTAATGAATCTTAAACATTCATAGTCCTCTAGATTGAAATTCAGTGATGTGGCAATGCCTAATTACTAATTAACATGCATATTTACAGATCATGCCATGTAAAAAAACGAATTGTGAATCAACTAGTAACAAGTGGAAATTACCTAACTCTGCAAGTCTCTGCTCTAATTGTTACTGTAAACTGAACTACATGAGTACTTCGTACAAATTTATGAACCTCACATATGCTGCACACCCATCGTACAGGAATACTAGACATACAAGAGAGTGATCGAGGGAGTAAAAGGTTACTCTAAGCGCCGGCTGTTTGGTGTGGCAATCATCTCCTCTGCACGGCCATGCTCCTCGTCTTGGTCTTCGGCTGCCTCCCTGCACTCCCGCCCCGGCGTGCTCCTAGTCCTGCCCACAACAGCGATATTCTACGTCACGTCCCTCCGCATCGCAGCTCCGAGCCTTGCGCCAGCCTGCCGCCATCGCCGGCTCGCTGTCGTACCCATCCGTGCGTGGAGAAGCAAAGATGGAGGGTTCAAAGGATATTCAGTTGGGCGTTGGATCGCTGCTACTGCCCCATAAATAGAGGTAAGGCCTAGCAGTGCCGGCGGCTGTACCTGGGGCTGCGGGAGAGGAGCAAGTCGAGATAGAAGAATGAGTTTGTTCAAAAAAAGGAAGAAGAATGAGAAGCGACAGTGAAGTAAATTACGGTTGGGGAGTGATTGCGCAATTTTATTTTACATTTTTTTATAAAGAAAATATACTACATTGAAAGGTGGATGTGGACAATTGATTTTTTCCCACATATCATACTATCGGGTCGGGTTCGGGTATATCCACGGATACATAATTATGTCCATACCCTATCCATGAATAATCGGATCGGGTTCGGATGCTGTCCATGGACGTAAAAACATACCCAAACCCTACCCATTCGGGTCGGGTATCTGCGGTTATCCATGTCCAAGGATAAAATTGCCATCCTTATCCCCGTCATTCTCCATCTCCTATTGCCAACGCCGCTACCGGCCCGGTGGCAAACGAGCAGCAAGCGTCATCACTACACCCCTCCGTGCGGCGGGATGGCCGCACCGCCACCCCATCGCTGACTCCGGCCGGCTCATCGTCTCACGCTCGCCGCGCACCCACGGACGCGCAGGCTGCGCTGCTCATGGCACGCGAGCTCCTGCGTTACCACCCGGTCGATGACCTCTACGAGGACTGATTGGACCGCATCGCCGACCTCGTCAGCGCCGCTGGAGGCACTCCTCCATCCGCGGGAGATGTAGCTCACGTAGCGCCTCCGCTGCCTCCGCATCAAGATGGCGCCCTTGCGCCGAGATGCGCAGCCCACGGAGCGCCACCACCCTCTCTGCGTCAAGACGGTGTCCTTGCCCCAAGACGCGCGGTCCCGCGGCGTTATGCACCGAGCCGTGTGCCCACGCACGAAGAAGGAAGCTGCCAAGAGGTTACCCGGCCACAAGAAAACGCTCCAACGCTCCCAGCACCACCACGACAAGACCGCATGCCGCATGTGACGGTGGTGCGCGGACATCCAGCCAGGCCCCGCATCAGCAAGGGCCTCGATGGCCACGGCAGGCTGCCGCGCCTTCACTCCTGAGCTACGTAGCATCGTATGGCCAGGTAAGTTCAACCCGGATCTGCCTCCTTGCTATGACGGCACCCCCGACCCTGCGAAGTTCCTGCAGCTCTACGAACTAAGTATCGAGGCGGCCATCAGCGACGAAAAAGTCATGGAAAACTGGTTTCCCATGGCACACAAGGATGGCGCTCGCTCATGGCTCCTGAACCTGCCTCCAGGCTCGATCTCCTCCTGGGATGAGATGCGCGACCACTTCGTCGCTAACTTCCAGGGCACTAACGACCGCCCTCCGGCCGCGGGTGACCTGCGCCGCATCAAGCAACAACTGGGAGAGACCTTGCAGAAGTACATCTAGTGCTTCAACAACGTGCGTCTCAAGATCCCCAAGGTGATGGACGAGGCCATCATCTCAGCGTTTTCTGATGGCGTCCGTGACATCAAGATGAAGGAGGAGCTCTCCATCCACGAGGAGTTGTGCACGACTCTGGAGCTGTTCAACATAGCAACCAAGTGCGCGAGAGCTGAGGAAGGGCGTCTCTCCCTCCTCGAGCTGCCTACTGCCAATCCAGAGGAGAAGAAGGCTAAGGTCAAGGACGTGAAGCGCAAGGGAGTGGTCGTACTCGCGGCAGAGCCAGACACAATGCGCGGCCGGGACCTCCCCGACTCATCCAAGGGCGGTCGTCCGTTCTGCGCCTTCCAGAACGTGCGTAGCCACAACACCAATGATTGTCAAGAGCTCATGGCCATTCGAGATGGACGCTTCGGTCGACGCCGCGAGTGCAACAACCTGGGCTACGACCGAGGAGGAGGACAAGGCGGAGGACGCTGGGACGACCGCGGCCCCCACCAGGAGTGGCGCGACCAGCCTCGTGAGGATCGCTGGCAGGACCAGCCTTGTGAGGGCGCTTGGAGGGACCAACCTCGCGAGGACCGTCCTCAGGGCAATCCTGGTCTCCCTCCGCTGCCGCTGCCAACAAGCAGGAACAACGACCACCATCAGGACGAGGGGGCTGGGGGCTTCTAGGAGCCGCGCACCATCGCTTGCATCTTGGGTGGTGCTCAGGCCCCGGCTTCCCTGCGCATCTTCAAGCAGTTCTCTCGCGAGGTGAATGCAACCCTCCCCAAGATCGAGGTCATGCGCCCGCTCAGATGCTCCAGGTACGCCATCACCTTCAGCTCGGCGGACCAGGTCAAATGCACGGTGACTACCGGCGTCCTCCCGATGCTCTGCTCACCCGTCATCAGCAATGTCCAAGTCACCAAGACCCTCATTGACGGCGGCGCGGGGCTCAGTGTCCTGTTCGTGGAGACATCCAACAGCCTTCAAGTGTCCTATGATCAGCTGCAGCCTACTAAGAGCTTTTCAAGAGTGACCGACGGCTCCACCATCCAGATAGGGCAACTTCGCCTCCCTGTCACCTTTGGTCAGTGCGACAACTACTACATCGAGCTCGTCGACTTCGACGTCGCCCACATCCGCCTTCCGTACAATGCCATCCTCGGGTACCCAGTGTTAGCAAAATTCATGGCAGTGACCCACCATGGCTACAACGTCCTCAAGATGTCGGGAAGCGGCGGAATCATCATAGTCCCCTGCGAAGAAGGAGATGTGGTGTGCTCCCTCGAGCGCGCCTTCCAAGCCACAGAAACCGAAGACCCTGACAGCGAGGGCGCGCAATACCCTCCTGAGGCCATCCCCAAGAAGAAGAAGCAGCTACTCCGCACAGGGCCTCAGGGGAGCGGCGTCTCTAGCGGTGCCACCTCAGGATCGATGCCCGCACCTGGAGCACCTTCCTCCCTCACATAGGAAGGCGCACCCGGTGCCCTCCTCGGGCAGGGCTCGGGGGCTCTCTTCTGGAGGGCCTTGGACCTGGACAACATCATGAGGGAGGCGCGCGGGCACCACGTGGAGGCGTGCTTCACGGTACGTTTCCCTCAGGAGGGTTGCTGTACCAAGGAGCTCAAGGAATACCTGACGCAAGGGACGCTGCCGGAGAAGGAGGAGGACACGGAGCGCGTGGCCCGATAGGCTACGACATACTGCATCCAGGACGGTGAGTTATATAGGAAGCAGCCAAATGATGTTTCCTTACGATGCATCTCCAGGGAACAGGGGAACGAGCTGCTGGCTGACATACACGGCGGAGACTGCAGGCACCACTCGTCATCATGAACCCTTGTCGGCAAGGTGACCCGCACCGGGTTCTATTGGCCTACGACGCTCAACGACGCAACTGAGCTGGTGAAGTCCTGCGAGGCCTGCCAATTCCACGCCAAGCAGATCCATCAGCCAGCTCAGGGCCTCCGAACCATCCCGCTCTCGTGGCAGTTTGCAGGTTGGGGACTGGATATCTTAGGCCCGTTCCCTCGAGCGCCTGGGGGCTACCGCTACCTCTACGTCGCCATCAACAAGTTCACCAAATGGGCGGAGGTGGAAGCCGTCTGCACGATCCCAGCCGGATCTGCGGTCAAGGTCATCAAGGGTCTCGTGAGCCGGTTTGGGGTCCCTAATCGCATCATCACCGACAACGGCTCACAATTCACTAGCAATCTCTTCAAGACATATTGTGCTAACTTTAGAACACAGATCTCCTAAGCTTTATTGCACACCCCAGGAGCAATGGTCAAGCCGAATGCGCCAACACTGAGGTCCTCAAAGGCCACAAGACCAGGACCTTCAAGAAGAAGCTTGAAGCCTGTGGCAAGGGCTGGCACGATGAGATCCGGTCTGTGCTGTGGTCCATCGACACCACCGCCACCAAGCCAACAGGCAAGACCCCGTTCTTCCTCGTCTACGGAGCAGAAGCGATTCTCCCTCATGAGGTCAAGCATCGCTCTGCGCGGGTCTTGGCGTTCGATGAGACGCAGCAGGATGCCATGCGGGGGATGGACCTTGTGCTGGGGGAGGTACGCCGCCGTGAAGCCTCGCTCCAAGCGGCAAGGTACCAGCAGGCGCTGCGACGGTATGACTGTCACAACGTTCGCTCCAGGACGCTCGAGGTGGGTGATCTCTTCCTAAGGCGGGTGCTCTCTAGGGAAGGGTTGCACAAGCTCTCGCCCATGTGGGAGGGCCCGTTTAGGATCGCCCATGTCTCCAGGCATGGCGCCCCACGCCTGGAGACAGAGGACAGGATCCCCATACAGAACACCTGGAACTTCCAGCACCTCCGGAAGTTCTACCCATGAAGCAAGGCCCCGTGCCTATGAAGGTGTCCACTCATGACACTCTCACATAATAATGAGTGGGGTTGTACACACCCCGGATTCTCAGTAGTGCCGCCCTCGGGCCTCGGGGGCTCCCTTCCACGTCCTAGTGGCAGCACTTAGCTCCGAGCTAGTGAAAAGACTAGACTTGGTGCCGGACACGGCTTTTCATTTGCATTCCGTAGTTGGTTTGCCCCTCTTTAATGAAAATTTGCTTTCTGATGTTCCTTGCCGGCTTGGTTCCATCGCCTTTTGCCTCTGTTTCTCCCTTCGGTTCCTTGTTTTGGCCCATGCCCTCCCTCGCATGCCTCACGAGGGGGCTGGACAGGTGCCCTCGTGAGTATTTTCTTGTTCTTCGCGAGGCACCCTCGCCCGAGCCCGCAAGCTGGCGCGACTCTCTCAATCCGTGCCCCTCGGGTCCCGCGATGCGAAGCGCTAGGTCGTGGCCGGCTACGCCTGCGACCAAGGTTCGGAAGAATAAGATTTTCCTAACAAATTTTTGCAGTTCCTAGACGTCTCCCGAGCAAAGGAGGCCACGCTAGGCACTGGGAAATGCGCCCCTCACGAGGAGGAAACTACTTCAGACACATCAAGCTAAGTTATCTCTACACACCCACATAAAACGCTGGTACTGCAACACAAAGCAGGAACGATAACATAACATAGCGACTTGGAAATCATGTTTCATTACACGCCCCTGTAGGGCCCATACTTGTTTCTTCTTAAATGCAGGAAGGAAAGAACAAAACAAAAGTGGCGCGTGTCCTCGCAGCAGTTCGCGAGCATGGGTCCATGGCGCCCTCCTGGTCTCAGCCGGACCCCTCCTCGCGCTTCACTGGAGCACGGCAATGAGACGACCCGCTGCCACCCTCAAAGCGGGTGCGGTGGCGTGGCGGCTGGTCATAGCCACCACTGCTGGAGCTGTCGCCAGAGGAGGAGCCGTCGTATTTGGACGAGCAGCGGCTGGCGCCAAGGGTGAGGCCTCCTTCGTCCTCGTCACGACCGTCGCCAAGGCCAAGCACCTCGTCACCGTCGTTGTCCTCGGGGCAGCACCCAACGCAGCGACCATCTTCCCCAAATACCCTCACCCCCATCAATTTCCATGCGTCAGCCGAGGCCACAGGCTGTTGGGCCCATGGTGCTCCGCACTTGCCCTTTGGTTTCGCCTCGAAGCCATGTCCGAGTGCGCCTTAGGCCCGGGGGCTACGGTGAGCGTCCTAGGAACAAGGGTCCGCAGACTTGCATGCCTGTGGCCACGGCGTGGGTCCGTCAGCGGGCCCGTACGACCCATCTTCACTGGCAAAACACTCAAGACCCTCGCGAGGGGCCAAGCCTCGCGAGGCGGACGACGCAAGACCTCCTCGGGGGCAGCCTCACCAGGCTGGCTCGCGAGGGGCAGAGAGATCAAGGCAAGGGATGCCTCGCGAGATTCCTGTGACACAAGCCATGATGACTGGGGCCAGGCGGGTGCCATGCGGGTGCCAGCGCACACAATGTCCTCGTTTCCCCTTTGGTGCTAAAGAGGCAAGCGCAAGCGTGGTGTCCCGAGGCGTCAAGCAAAGGTTTCCATATCGGTGCAACGAGACCAAGACCAGTAGGATGGAATGACGAAGGTCACCGTGGAGCCTAAGACAGCGTCATCACCAGAGCCTTTGACAGGTGAAGACCATCTTTTGTCAGGATAACTTGTACTAGCTGTCCTCCTTCAAATTGTCCATTGTGGGATCCCTTCCAGCCTAATATTCGGGCAGAGGACCTGGGCCTCTATATAAGACTAGCCACCATCGTAGGGGAGGATCTCATCTTGGACCAAATCCATCCCACCAAGGCAAGCACACAAACTCACCAAGCACAAGAGCACCTCTCCTCAGGAGGCTGTTTTTCCCTTGTAACTGGTCATACTCAGCCCAAGAGGCAATCAACCACACCACACTAGAGTAGGGTATTACACCACATCGGTGTCCCGAACCAGTATAAATCTTGTGTCCCTTTATTCTGCCAGTTCGACACGCTGAGCCTTGAGATCGCGGTGAGGGCGTGAGCTAGAGGGAGGAGAGATCTTCGTGCACATCAAAGTGTTCGAACCTCAAGGGGTTTGTCGGAACCCGAAATCCGACATTTCTTTTTTCTCTCTTAAATCTCAGTCGAGTAAGACATAGCCACGCCATTAAACAGAGGCTCGGGCGTCATTAATGGAGACCTTGGGAGAGAGGTGGACGACAGATGGAGGTCAAAGGGATCTCCTCTCAATAAACACGCGCAGGGGTCTGATCGCATGCCTCCCATACTCAAATATCTACCCTACACGGTGCCTCCTAGCTTATTAAAAAAGGGACACATGGCGGCACGTACATGGTAAATAGAACGCCCATGGTTTCAATAATACTTGTGTTTCCGATTGTAACATGACATCACTTGTTCCAAAATGACTTTGTTGATTGTTAATGTGTGCGCCTTCGCAAATCGGATAGCAAAATTACCACATCATGTTGGTGCTATGTCATGACACCAAGCCAAGTTTCATGATTTTAATGTGTGTTTTGGATTTACAGGAATGAGAAAATCAAGTATTATCTCAATGTTTCCAGCCGAGCCACGACGCCCGAGATGTTTGAATTTCATTCCCATTCCTTGCATGTGACCTAGAAATTTACTCGAGTACACACATGTGATGTTTCAACCAACTTGGGTGCACTGGAGCATGTGCTTGTATTTCAAATTTGAATTATGCACACATAGGTGACACGTTCCCTCTTAGAACCAAGAGTCTTGTTGCGAGAAGCTCCGGTTTGCAAGAAGATTATAACAAAACTTGTTCCTATTCGGCCAATTTTTACCACAACATGGTAGTACCATGACATGATACCATGCCAAATTTCATGATTTTCAGGCATGTTTTGGATTTATAAGAATTTTAAAACCAAGTTTCTCAATGTTCTCGGCCGAGCCACGATGCCTAGATGTTTGAATTCCATTCCCATTTCTTGCATGGGACCTAGAAATTCACCCGAGGACACACATGTGATTTTTTAACCAACTTTGGTGCACCGGAGAATGTGCTTGTAGTTCAAATTTGGATTATGGACATTAAATGTCCAGAAACTCAATTAATGTATAAAAGGCCAAACGAACCCGGAATAATTCCGAAATTTAACAAGGCACTCATATAGTTCTATGTTGCCTCGGTAAAGAAAATCAGTGGGAGGCAGCGTATATCGTTTCGCACACAAAGGTGACACGTTCCCTCTCGGAACCACGAGGCTTGTTGAGAGAATCTCCAGTTTTGCAAGAAGCTTATACCAAAACTTGTCCCAATTCAACCAAAAATTATACATATGAAAACAGGGTTTAGATTATCTTGAACATCTCTCTACCTAGACCAATGTACTCAGATTTGAATTCAACATAAAATGGATACACATATTTGAATTGGAGATCATATGGTACATGTAGTTCATAGTGAAATATGATTACTGCTATATGCATGTTTTTTGTTATCAAGATAATATTTAAATTGTTGTATAACTTGACAACAATCATATTCAAATAAGGAAAATTGATTCAAATTTAGTCCATATGGTAGACGACAATATATATGTTCATAGGGTGGAGTAAAATGTTCATATATGATGGAAGATCAAAATGTAGGACTACATCCATTATAAACCGCAAGGTCACCTAACGATATATTCGAATTCAACATAACATGGATTCAAAAATTGAAATTCAAGATCCTAGCATTTTTAATCATATAAAAAGGGACATGACTCTTTCTTTTGGTTGGAATTGATTTGTTTTTTGTTGTTGTTGAGGCACGTGCGAATCGACTTGGTACTGTATAGGGTAATCTTGTTGTCCCGAATTTTTTTACATTTTTGTTGTAGTTTTTTCAATGGAATTTATAGCAATATAGTAAAAGGAGACATGACTCTCTTGTGTCTTGTATGAATTGTTTTTTTGTACACGTTAAGTTTGTTCTGCTGAACAAGGAATCCGTGCCTTGTTATCCCGAAACTTTCAAGCTCGAATATCTTTTGTCTCATCTGCTTTGAAACTCTGGCCTCTTCAACCCACGCCGCGCCTTGTTATCCCGAAATTTCAACGCGCATGAAAACTCCCTCCTCTGAAATTGGTCCCGCAGCCCATACATGCAAAATCCCCCTTCTACCCGTCAGCCAGAAATGTAGACTCGACATCGCGGTGTGAAAACTGGTGGGGGTATGTTGGTAACTTACCCTACATTTCGGACAAGCGCGTCCCTAAGCCATGGCTCCCCCTACCTTCCCCTTCATCCCCCCATTCATACATCGAGGCCACCAAAACCCGCAAAACCTCACACTCCTCCGTCGGCCTCCCGACCGCCGCCCAGCCGGACACTCTTCCCCGACGACGTCGTCCACCGCAACAACTCACCGTCCCTCATCCACCGCACTTTATGATGATCCGTCGTCGATCTTGTTGTCCCGCCGGATCAGCCGCCCCGTCCTTCACCTCCTAGGAGTTGCCCCGATGTTCGCCTCGTCTATCACACCACCTCCATCCCCATAGCTCCGTATTGACCTGCCCCATTGGAACCGTAGCACCCTCACCAATTCCTCTGATGAATCCGAGGCCAACTCAGTGCCACAAAGGAGGTTCTGCACTCACCACTTCATTTTATCTTTTATTTGATCTCACAGGGCTGTCGGTGCTCGATAACGAGCAGCCATGGCGGGTCTCCATCAACGGCGCCGTCGCCGGCCACTTCATCCATGACGTCTCTCCCCCATGCCATTGCTTCCTCGGTGGATACTTCCACACCGGCACTAGCTGCAGCTGCTCCGGCTTTCGCTCATGCTGCTGCTCTGGCTCTCGCTCATGTTGCGACTCTATTCTTTCTATCGATCGTGCTGCTGCATTGCTCTTGCTTTCGTTTGTGCTGCTGCTCCGCTCTGCTATTGTCGTCGGTCACGCTGCTGCTCCACTCTTGCTCTTGTTCGTGCTGCTACTCTGCTCTTGCTCTCGCTCGCACTGCTACTGCTACTGCACGACCAACGGTAGCTACAGGAGTTGCTATTTTAGCACTCGCTCATGGTGCTGCTGCATGACTTGCTCTCTGCTAGTGCATTCCCTGCTCGAGCGTCTGCTGATTTAGATCACTGCTTCTCTGCTACTAGTGCTCGAAAGCCCTAAATATCTATTGCAATGCTCTGCTACTAGTTCAATCAGTTTCGACAGTAAAATTCAGTTTCGACTGTAAAGTTCAGTTTCTTCAGTTAAGTTCAGAGTGAACAACATTTACAGCATCTGTCGGAGCGGCCGTGGTGCAGCTGATGCATTTTACATCTAGCACTTTTTGGTGATGTATTTTGCATCATCTATTGAAGATGATATTAGAGTCCCACTTCAGATTAATGTTGTCTGTCTTGTCCTGCTTCAGCCTCGCTGCCATACACCTCACCGGAGCTGCTCCAATGACGGAACCGTCCATCATAGCGAAGCAGTACCCTCGACGCCATTTCTAGAGGCCTCAAAACTTCTTCCCCGCCTCCGACAGTCACACCAGCATTACCATCCTCCACGTCCAACCCAATGATGCTGATGTCGACAAGGCTATGTCAAAGAGGTTGTACACTCGTCGCATCACTTTGTTACTCTACATTCATGTCGACCCCTCAGGGAT
Organism: Triticum dicoccoides; assembly: GCF_002162155.2. Classification (NCBI taxonomy): domain Eukaryota; kingdom Viridiplantae; phylum Streptophyta; class Magnoliopsida; order Poales; family Poaceae; genus Triticum; species Triticum dicoccoides. The sequence goes on along the minus strand of NC_041386.1, from coordinate 264,924,950 downwards.
CCTTTGCCATGGAACTACTATGGTACTACTATTCGTGCATTTGGTTAGAAGGAGTGGAGCAAAGCAAAATTGGAGGATTTTTTCCTTTGGTATCTCTTTCAAAGAGAAAATGTAGCAATTTTAATATCCACTTGGACGTCCTTTTCAATTTAATATGTATGAAGAACATGACTAATTGCATTACTGGCATAATAAGATTCTTATTTTTTTTCATTTTCACGTGGTTTGACTTTAATTTGACCATGTTTCACCATTCCCGTGTTCTTCCAATTCATGTGAACCAAACACCCAAGTTGATAGAAATCCTATGTTTCCAAATGCTCTGTTTTGCACGTGCATTCCTATCATATTCCTGTGTTTTTCTTGTTGTTGTGTTCATAGAATCCTCCAATTCTAAGGAGCCGTTACAGATTTACATCATTTTCAGATAGGCGTCAATGAAAACTCCATGTTTTATGTCTTGCTCCTGTGTAGGATTGAAAGTATGTCTAGAGGGGGGGTGATTAGACTTACTTAACCAAATAAAAATCTAGTCTTTTCCCAATTTTAGTTCTTGGCAGATTTTAGCAACTTTGGACAAGTCAAGCAATCTTAACACAATTCAAGCAAGCATGCAAAGAGTATATGAGCAGCGGAAAGTAAAGCATGCGACTTGCAAGAATGTAAAGGGAACGGTTTGGAGGATTCAAACGCAATTGGAGACACATATGTTTTTGTCATGGTTCCGATAGGTGGTGCTATCGTACATCCACGTTGATGGAGACTTCAACCCACGAAGGGTAACGGTTGCGCGAGTCCACAGAGGGCTCCACCCATGAATGGTCCATGAAGAAGCAACCTTGTCTATCCCATGATGGCCATCGCCCATGAAGGACTTGCCTCACTAGCGGTAGATCTTCATGAAGTAGGTGATCTCCTTGCCCTTACAAACTCCTTGGTTCAACTCCACAATCTTGTCAGAGGCTCCCAAGTGACACCTAACCAATCTAGGAGACACCACTCTCCAAGAAGTAACAAATGGTGTGTTGATGATGAACTCCTTGCTCTTGTGCTTCAAATGATAGTCTCCCCAACACTTAACTCTCTCTTACAGGATTTGGATTTGGTGGAAAGAAGATTTGAGTGGAAAGCAACTTGGGGAAGGCTAGAGATCAAGATTCATATGGTAGGAATGGAATATCTTGGTCACAACACAAGTGTAGGTGGTTCTCTCTCAGAAAAAGTAAGTTGGAAGTGTAGGTTCGTTCTGATGGCTCTCTCCACGAATAAAGAGGTGGTGGAGGGGTATATATAGCCTCCACACAAAATCTAACCATTACACATAACTTCCCAAACTTGGTGGGACTGAATGGTTAAACTCGGTCGGACCGATTCAGCAAAGCTAGTGACCGTTAGGGTTTTCGGTGGGACCGACATGCAACTCGGTAGGACCGATATGATTAGGGTTAGGGCATAACGTAATCTCGGTGAGACTGATTACACAAACTCGGTGAGACCGATTTTGGTAGTAAGCTAACAAGAGAGTTGGTCAGGTAAACTCGGTGGGACCAATCGCTCATTTCGGTGAGACCGAAACATTATGAAGGGAAAACAGAGAGTTTACATTGCAATCTCGGTGGGACCGATCGCTCATCTCGGTGAGACCGAAATGTTACGAAGGAAAATAGAGAGATTACAACCCCATCTCGGTGAGACCGAGATCCCTATCGGTGAGACTGATTTTCCTAGGGTTTGTGGCAGTGGCTATGACATTTGAAACTCGGTGGCGCCGGATAGGAAGAATCGGTGGAGCCGAGTTTGACTTTTGGTTTAGGTCATATGTGGATGTGAGAAAGTAGTTGAGGGTTTTGGAGCATATCACTAAGCATTTTGAGCAAGAACCTCATTAAGCAACACCTCATCCCTCCTTGATAGTATTGGCTTTTCCTATAGACTCAATGTGATCTTGGATCACTAAAATGGAAAATGTAGAGTCTTGAGCTTTGAGCTTGAGCCAATCCTTTGTCCTTAGCATTTTGAGGGGTCCACTTTTCTCATCCATGCCATGCCAATCATTGACCTTTCCTGAGATATTAATATTGAAATAGCATTAGCTCGATGAGCTATATGTTGTTAGGAATTACCAAAACCACCTAGGGATAGTTGCACTTTCATCCTGTTGTGGCGTCATCCACCCCACCTGAGGTGCACCATCAACAGAAGCATTCACTGCAGCAGAGATTCCCCCTGCAGACTTTCTTTCGCTGACTTAGATAATCTTCCCCATTGCCGTCAGCCACGCCAACTGCATTACCATCATCGACTGAGCAGATGAACCTGAGGACTACACAGCTCCGGAAGAGAGGTCGCAGTCTTTCATGTTAGCTTACGTTATACATCGGTTATTATTACCTGCTATTTTATCGTTCAAACTTGAGTTTTAAAATGCCCATGGGTCGCATATCGAGGAAGCAATGAATAGTATGTGTCTACTATCTGGTTCATCTGGGGTCTTCTATGTGGTTCTTGTTGGGTGGGCAACAAACAGTAGATTATCCATTGTCTATCTTTTTAAACTGAAGCTATAATCTACCTGTTATCATTAGTTTTGGATCTATCCACTCGTTTTCTACCATCAGTCTTGATTTCTTCATGCACCCCTTAGGCCATACAAAATCTAACTATTTTTTATTATGCATGTCAATTATTGTACACAACTGTACTGAACATGTAGAAAAAAAGAGAAGACTGTTGCATGGGAATATAATGTCATGCAGACGCCGGTCCATGGTGGGCGAAGTGGGCCCCCCTCCCGCCATTCCAGATTGTATTCCAGAGGAAGATAACTGTTCAAATGGGGATTCAGAGGGAGCCGACCACTCCTATTTACCACCTGAGGTGTTTTCTCTAACCTGGCATGCCGATGTTGGTCATATCATGCATATGACGCCTCGCATTGCTTACATTATACATCTTATATGTCATCATCTTAGTTTAGATTTGCTTTGTGTGAATGCTACCTGTTTGGTTTCTATATCATACTCCCATCGTTCCTAAATATATGTATTTTTAGAGATTTCAACAAGTGACTACATACAGAGCAAAATGATTGAATCTACACTCTAAAACATGTCTATATACATCTGTATGTGGTAGTCCATTTGAAATCTCTAAAAAGACAAATATTTAGGAACAGAGGGAGTATATGGGAATTATGCAATGACATCGTATTTAGCCACGCATCATATATGTGAATCATGCAATGCCATACTATTTAGCCAGTCATCGTATATGTGAATTGTATCGTGCCATATTTTTTCATAATGTATTCCATTTGTCAACAATGTTTATACACTCATGTACTCTTCCTGTGCATTAGCCATTTGAGTCAGTCATGGGAAAATCTCGAGTGAAAACAAGGTCTTCTGAGTAGTCAGTGCTACCTGTCGATGCAGATTTCTTGCTGGTTACAGATAGCTCCTCAGAGGAGGATTCAGAGACAGATGACCAGTCGTATCCCCCGCCGAGGTGCATGCTCTAACTTGGCAAGGTTATATTACTCATATCATGCATATGGTGTCTTGCATTGCCATGCCATCTGTCGGATTTCAGGTTCTGGCAGACCCTTGAGGTTCGAACACTGGGGTGCGCATGGAGATCTCTCCCCTACCGATCTACGTCCGATCTCCTCGCGTGATCTAAACTGGAAACAACGAACAACACAAGGGACACAAGGTTTATACTGGTTCGGATCACCGTTGTGGTGTAATACCCTACTCCAGTGTGTGGTGTGGTGGATTGCCTCAGGGGCTGATGATGAACAGTACAAGGGAAGAACAGCCTCGCGAGAGGTGTTCTTGAGCTGGTGCAATGAACTCCTAGGGTGAGTTCAGTCGCCTCTCTCTCTCTCTCTGCTAGGGCTCTACCAGATTTCTCGATGTCTCCGGTTTTTTCTAGATGTCTCTACTCTGTGGTGGCTAGATCTATTTATAGAGGCCCTGGGCCTCTCCCCAAATAATGAGCGGGAAGGGCGCCAACAATTGGCCATTTTGAAGGGGAACATCTAGTACAAGTTATCCTGACCAAAGGTGGTCTTTGGCTGCCAAAAGTACTGGTGATGACGCTGTCTTGGGCTCCACGGTGACCTCCATCCTGCCGCTCTGCTGGTCTTGGTCTCGTTGCATCGGAATGGCAACCTTTGCCCGATGCCTTGGCCTGTGCTTGCCCCCTTTGCACCAAAGGGGAAACAAGGACACTACGAAGGCCAGCGCCCGCCTGGTCTCGATCGTCATGGCTTGCGTCACGGGTTCCTCGCGAGGTATCCCCGCCTTGATCTCTCCGCCTCCTCGCGAGCCTACCTGATGAGGCTGCCTCTGAGGAAGCTTTCTGTCGTCTGTCCCACGAGGCTTGGCCCCTCGCGAGGGTCTTGAGCTTGAGCTGATGAAGATGGGCCGCGCTGGGCCCCCACTTGAGCCACGCCGCAGGCTGCACGCAGGCAAGTCTGGGGACCCCCGTTCCCAGAATGCCGACAGTAGCCCCCGGGCCCAAGGCGCGCCCGGGCTTCGCCTAGTAGGGAAGTGAAGGGGCAAGCGCGAAGCACCGCGGACCCTAACAGCCTGCGGCCTTGGGCGCCGCGTGGCAATTGATTGGACGTGGGCGTCTGCGCTTCCCCACGATGCCTCGACGATCGCATGTCTTGACATGTCCCTGCATGTAGAGAAAACAGTCATGATTACCTGCAATCGTGGTGCTCACACTACTAGGAAAAGGCCTACTAATGGCGCACTACTGGTGCACCATTAGTAGCACGCCACTAGTACTAATGGCGCACCACTGGTGCGCCATTAGTATACCACATACTAATGGCACACCAGTAGTGCGCCATTAGTATGCCTAGAGGTGCGCCATTACTATCTGATTTTGTAATGGCGCACCACATAGAAGTGCGCCATTAGTAATAATTTTTTTTCAAAATTTTTAAAAAAATTCAATTTTTTTTCATTTTGTTTTAAAATTCAATTTTTTTTTCTTTTTTTCATTATTTTTAAAAAATTCAAATTTATTTATTTTCTTAATCTCGGGTCACTATGGCTTAATCTCAGGTCAAATCACACTCTGTGGTCAAACTTCCAAAAGGTCACCCATCCTGACACTACTCCAGCCCAAGCACGCTTAACTTCATAGTTCTATCCAACCCCAGCACCACCTCACTTCACAGGCACTTGTTGATATATCTAGCATATCAATCCTATTAAACCTTGCTGATGTCTAGGACTTTGTTCATGTTCATGAGTATGATGAAATTTTGAAAAAATATTTCAAACTTCCCGATCATATTACATATCATATTTTGAAAAAAAATTCAATTTTTTTTTCAAAACCAATTTTTTTTCTGTTACTAGTGGCGCACCTAGCATACGGTGCGCCACTAGTAAGTTTGAATTTTTTTGATTTTTTTGCCTCCAGATCTTAGAAGCCCCGTAACTTTTTTCTGTTAGGTTTTTGGGGATTTTGAAAATGTTTAACAGGGTTTTTGAGTAGTTGATTTTTCATATAAAAAACTTTTTCATCCGAGTTCGTACGCAAAAGTTATGCCCATTTTTACAAATTCTCGAGAGATTTTGCAAAAAAGTCGAAAATTCATGTTTGTAAATTTTGCTAACAACTAGACCACATATCATATGGGAATCTTATTTTCTTTTATTTTTTTGACATTTCTATCATTTTCTTTTATTTTTTTGAAACTGAAAAGGCGG
>NC_041386.1:264872056-264918970 GCF_002162155.2 Triticum dicoccoides | reverse complement strand
CATTAGTAGTTTTAAAAAAAAATAATTTTTTTTTACTAATGGCGCACCGTGGTGTGGTGCGCCATTACTAGTTCAACTAGTAATGGCGCACCACTCCCATGGTGCGCCATTAGTAGTTTTGAAAAAAAAATTAAATTTTTTTTACTAAATTTTTACTAATGGCGCACCGTGGGAGTGGTGCGCCATTACTAGACTAGTAATGGCGCACCACTCCCATGGTGCGCCATTAGTAGTTTTGAAAAAAAATTAAATTTTTTTTTACTAATGGCGCACCGTGGGAGCGGTGCTCCACTACTAGTTCAACTAGTAATGGCGCACCACTCCCACGGTGCGCCATTAGTAGTTTTGAAAAAAAATTAATTTTTTTTTACTAATGGCGCACCGGGGAGCGGTGCGCCATTAGTATTTGGACACTAATGGCGCACCACATGTATGGTGCGCCATTAGTGTCATTTACATCTATAGCCCTTTTCCTAGTAGTGTCGGCGGTTGGCCTCCTCCGGCTATAAGTACGGGGCTGTGCGAGCCCCTTCAGTCCATCCCTTCCTGCTGCTCCTTTCCTTCTCCACCCTTGTTCTTGCTTCTCCTCACGCCAACGGCACCAATCCGCCGGTTCTCTGCAGAACAGAAGGGAAAAGCCCCCCGAGAGGGTCCCGACCCACTTCCGCCGAAGAAGCGGCTGGTCCTCTGCCACCGAGAAGAGGGTGCTCGGCAGGAGGCACCAAGGCCCTAGTACGAGCGGCCGCGGCCTGGGTATCCGCTACCCTTGTACGCCCGCGTCGTAGGTCCTGCGGGAGAAGGCATCGAGCAACATCGATGGTGCCGCCGTCGACGCCGGCGAGTCACGGTGGTGCGCGTCGTTCCTCCTGGAGTCCATGCCGAACGCTCCTCTCACGAGCTCGTGCTCCACGCCGCCATGCCTCCAAGCTCTTGGATTCGCCTCCCTCATTCATTCGCCTTCGAGATGCCGCCGAGTGGGGCTCTGGAGCTTTAGCTATAGCACGCTGACTGCAGCACCCTTGCGACCGGAGCGGAGGTCGCGGTCGTCGCTCCGTGCAAGGTCTTCATGACCTGGGGCTGGGGCGAAATTGCCCGGGTCTGCCGGACGGTAGGCGCCCTTGTAATTCATCTTGAATACAACTGAGCCTCCCTGATGTTCTTCAAGGTCTTTGATGCTGAAGGACGCCGGCTGGAGTGCTGCCCCAGGGAGAGCGGCAGGGGCGATGAACCAGCGAGGACCTGGCCTGCCCGTCGGCCCTCCAGCAGCTCCTCAGGCAGCAGCGGAGGAGCTGGGGAATTCAGTGGCTCCCCCGAGCTCCTCGTGACTCCGAAGACGAGCGACGACAGCTACGAGCCCCCGAGCTCACGCGGTGCTCAGAGCGGGGCAGCTGCGTCTAGCCGCTGGCGCCACTAATCTGGATGGGGTTGGCGTCTATGTTGGGCAGCCCACTGTTGATGATGGCGTCCCTTGCAGCGGTGCGGGCGATTAGCGTTCCTTAGGATTAGTACTCTTGTTCCCTGTGAGGAATCGAAGCAACACCCTGTGGGGGTATGTAAGGCGTATGCCATGTCTTTTATGAATATTATATCCTTAATATGAATCAATGCGAGGTGCTTGTCCTGTCTCAGCTCGGCTCCCCCTTTCTATCCTCGCGAGGAGTTGGCGCTCTACGCTGACAGGTCCCAGTCCCTAGGCAGGCTTCAGCTGTCGCTGGTATGCCAGGTCACGATGCCGTGGTCAAGGCCAGGAGGTGAGCGGACCGAGGTCCGGTAAGAGCCCCCGAGTCGCGATGCTCGGGAGGTCCCCTTTAGCGCTCAAGCAGACCTCGCTGGGCGAGAAAGGAAGGTAACATCACCGTGACAGAGCCGCACTGGGCGAGGGTTTTGTGCTGCGTTGGTCCAACTCTTGTAAGGGCGTGACTTATCTCTTGAGTTTGGAGTAGTTCCTCAATGAAGCGCCTGGCCCGAGCGGTGGCAGCTGAGGTGCTGCTGGGTTAGGTCCTCGCGAGATTCTTCCCACTCCCCGCACTTTCCTTAATGCTCTACGTCCTCAGGTCCCGGCCCTCGAGCGAGCTCAGCCGCCGCTGGTATGACAGGTCGCGATGCCGTGGGTCAAGGCTAGGGGGTGAGGGCTAGAGAGCTAGTAGGAGACCATGAGTCGCGATGCTCAGGCGCCCCCCTTTTAACGTGCAAGCGGTCCGTGCCGGAGAGGGGGAGAGGCAGCTCGCGATGTCCCTAGCATTGCTCCTGGAGTAGGTCGTGCACACCAGTCATAAAGAGAAACAAGACCCATTGTTACAGTTGCCATCCAACCTTTGCTCGCTCCGGGGGAGTGATTGGGGCACTGAGGGCCTGGTGAGGTGGCGCCTTGCGGGGCTGCCACGGCCAGAGCTCGACCACTCAGATTTTTCGGTGTTGTAGGGACGGACCCGTGCGCAGATGCTGTGCCAGAGCGAGCGGCTCTATAGGTAGGCGTCAATTGAGTAGGCGATTAGGTCGGATATGTTAAGCACGCAGGAGGAAATTCATTTTAAGTAGACGCAGGAAAAGCAAATGCCGCTGGGCCAGGCCCGAGCAGCTCGGGGATGATGCAGCCCGAGGGGCGCCCCCAACAAGGTAAGTAAAGAGCATAAGCAAAACAGACACATGCCGCAGGGACGGACCCGTGCGTCCTGGGAATGATGTGGCCATGCGGGCGCTCCTATCTAAAAACGGAACTTAGAAAGATGTCACCTGGTGCCGTTGAAGATGGAGGGATGCTGAAGAAGCGGGCGATGCGCGATGAAGACGTCGACCCTCACGAGCCCCCAGGCCCAGGAACCTCGGGAGTGTCTAGGGGCACAGGTGTATCACCGAAGGCCATCTCCATCTCCGCCAGGACCGCACAATGCTTGACCTCCTGAGCCTCCAGAATGCTCCTCAGCAAGCGCTGATGAGCGGTGACCGCGTTCGGCAGGCTGAAAGGCATGCGAACGCAGCTGTGAGGTGGACCCTCGCAGCGCCCCACACGCGAAGGCCAGAGGCGCTCCTGAGATGCGGCTTGGTTGAGCCCTGGCACGTCGACGCAGACGCGTAGCCCACCATCCTCGCCTGGATGTGGGGCCATGGCGGGCAAGCGGCGGCTGCCGCGCATGACTCTCGACTCCTGTAGCTCCTGAGTGTTGCTTGCGATGAACTCCTGAGGGTTTGTTCTTCCTTGCCTTGTGACTTCCTGAGGGAAACGTGCCTGGAAGCACCCCTCCAAGTGCTACCCGAGCGCCTCCCTCACGACCTGGGCAAAGTCGGTGGCTCTCCAAGAAATAGCCCCCAAGCCCTGCCTGAGGAGGGCGCTGGGCGTGCTTTCCTATGCGAGAGAGGGTGGCACTCCCTGATTGGGCGCAGATCCTGACCCAACACCTCCGGAGGCGCCCGCCTCCTGATGGCTAGGGCCAGGCGAAACCTTCTTCTTCTTGGGGGTCACCTCGGGAAGTCTTCTGTTTCTGCGGTCTGGGTCTTCGATTGCTGCGGCTTGGAACACGCGCTCAATTGAACACACTGCGTCCCTTTCTTCACAGGGTACGGCGATGACTCCACCGCTTCCTGGCATCTTGAGGACATTGTATCCATGGTGAGTCACTGCCATGAACTTGGCCAGGGCTGGGTACCCGAGGATGGCGTTGCATGGCAGACGGATGTGGGCGACGTCGAAGTCGATGAGCTCGGTGCGGTAGTTGTTGCGCTGCCTGAAGGTGACTGGAAGGCGAACCTGCCCTATCGGAACGGTGGAACCATCAGTGACTCTTGAGAAGGGCTTGGTTGGCTGAAGCTGATCGTACGACACTTGGAGATTGTCAAACATCTCGACGGACAGGACGTTGAGTCCTGCTCCGCCGTCAATGAGGGTCCTGGCGACCTGCACATTGCTGATGACTGGGGAGCAAAGCATCAGGAGGACTCCGGCCGTTGCCGCGCACTTGAGCTGATCTGCTGAGCTGAACGTGATAGCGCATGCATACCACCTGAGAGGGCGCGTGGCCTCAAGCTTGGGGAGGACTGCATTCACCTCGCGAGCAAACTTCTTGAAGATGCGCTGTGAGGCTGGGGCCTGCGCGCCACCCAAGATGCAAGTGATTGCACGCGGCTCCTGGAAGCCTCTAGCCCCCTCGTCCTGATGTTGGTCTTCGTTCCTCCTTGGCGGTGGCGGCAGAGGAGGAAGGCCTGCGTTGCTGTGCGGGCGATCCTCACGAGGCTTATCTCTCCAGCCTCCCTCGCAAGGCTGGTCCTGCCAGTGATCCTCGCGAGGTTGGTCTCGCCACCCTTGGCGAGGGCCACGGTCTTCCCATCATCTGCCACCTCTTCCTCCTCCTCGGCCATAGCCCCTGTTGTTGCGCTCGGGGCGTCGACTGGCACATCCATCTCTCACGGCACTGAGCTCTTGACATTCGTTGGTGTTGTGGGTGTGGAGGTCATGGTACACGCAGTACCGGCTGCCCTTGGATGACTCGGGCTGATCCCTGACTCGCTTGGTGTCTGGCTCCACTGCAAGCACGACAACCCCCTTGTGCTTCACGTCCTTGACCTTGGGCTTTTTCTCTTCTGGGTCGGCAGCCGGGAGTTCGACAAGTGAAAGGCGCCCTTCCTCAGCCCTGGCGCACTTGGTCGCCAAGTTGAAAAGCTCCAGGGATGTGCATAAGTCTTCATGGATTGCTAGGTCCTCCTTCATCTTGACGTCGCGTACGCCATCGGAGAAGGCTGAGATGATGGCTTCTTCAGTCACCTTGGGGATCTTGAGGCGAGCATTGTTGAAGCGTTGGATGTACTTCTGAAGGGATTCCCCTTGCTGCTGCTTGATGCGGCACAGATCGCTCATGGCCGAGGGCTGGTCGCGAGTGCCCTGGAAGTTGGCGATGAAGCAAGTGTGCATCTTGTCCCAGGAGGAGATTGTGCCAGGAGCCAGGTTCAGGAGCCAAGTGTGGGCCCCGTCCTTGATTGCCATGGGAAACCAGTTCGCCATGACCCTTTCGTCTCCGTTGGCGGCTTCAATGCATAGCTCGTAAAGTTGCAGGAACTCCGCAGGGTCCGCCATGCCATCGTAGCGAGGGGGTAGGTCAGGCTTGAACTTGCCTGGCCATGCGACGCCGTGTAGCTCGGGGGTGAGGGCACGGCAGCCTGCTGTGGCCACCGGTGCCTTTTGCTGGTACTGGGCTTGCTCCTGGGGATTACTGCATGCCAGCGCTTGGAGCAGCGCGGGGTCTTGGCGTGGAGGTGCAGGGACGCGATCTTGGCGCGCCGGTGCTGGGAGCGTGCGAGAGCCTTCTTGGGGACGAGGGATCTCTTGGCAGCTCATTTCTTGCTGCGCAGGCGCCGGACGCGGAGGGTCTCGCCCCGGGGCTGCGCGCCTTGGAGCCAGGGCGCCTCCTTGGGGAGCAAGTGGTGGAGGCACCTCCTGATCCTCGCCTCCTGTGCGGAATGGAGGGCGAGGCAGCGAGAGGGACGGCAAGGGGGAGCCCCCTGCGGCGCTGACGAGCTCGGTGATGCGGGCAAGCCAGTCTTCGTAGAGGTCGCCGACGGGGCGGTAGTGCAAGAGCTCTCTTGCCAAGAGCAGCGCGGCGTGCGCGTCTATGGGGGCGCGACGGGCATGGGACGACGAAGCTGCTGGAGTTAGCGACGTTGTGGCGATGCAGCCCTCCCGCCGCACCGAAGGATGCTGGGAGGAGGCCTGCTGCTCGTTCCCCGCCGGGCCGGTGGTGGCGTTGGCGGCAGGCGACGGGAAACAACGAGGACGTCCGCCGATGGGCGCCGTCTGGGCGACGCGTGTGGCAAGAGCAGCCGGGCGCTCGGCGCGAGCCCGACGAGCATCAGCCATGGACACGACGGAAGATCACACGTGAACTGCGGAAGAAAGATTCCGGCGCACCCCTACCTGGTGCGCCAAATGGAGGATTTCGGGTTCCGGCAGACCCTTGAGGTTTGATAACTGGGGTGCGCACGGAGATCTCTCCCCTACTGATCTACGTCTGATCTCCTCGCGTGATCTAAACTGGAAACAACGAACAACACAAGTGACACAAGGTTTATACTCGTTCGGGCCACTATTGTGGTGTAATACCCTACTCCAGTGTGTGGTGTGGTGGATTGCCTCAGGGGCTGATGATGAATATTACAAGGGAAGAACAACCTCGCGAGAGGTGTTCTTGGGCTGGTGCGATGAACTGCAAGGGTGAGTTCAGTCGCCTCTCTCTTTCTCTCTCTCTCTGTGCTAGGGCTCTACCAGATTTCTCGATGTCTTCGGGTTTTTCTATATGTCTCTACTCTGTGGTGGCTAGCTCTATTTATAGAGGCCCTGGGCCTCTCCCCAAATAATGAGCGGGAAGGGCGCCAACAATTGGCCATTTTGAAGGGGAACATCTAGTACAAGTTATCCTGACCAAAGGTGGTCTTCGGCTGCCAAAAGTACTGGTGACGACACCGTCTTGGGCTCCACAGTGACCTCCATCCTGCCGCTCTGCTGGTCTTGGTCTCGTTGCACCGGAATGCCAACCTTGGCCGATGCCTTGGCCTGTGCTTGCCCCCTTTGCATCAAAGGGAAACAAGGACACTGCGCAGGCCGGCGCCCGCCTGGCGCCCGTCTGGTCTCGATCGTCATGGCTTGCGTCACGGGTTCCTTGCGAGGTATCCCCGCCTTGATCTCTCCGCCTCCTCGTGAGCCTACCTGATGAGGCTGCCTCTAAGGAAGCTTTCTATCGTCCGCCCCGCGAGGCTTGGCCCCTCGCGAGGGTCTTGAGCTTGAGCTGATGAAGATGGGCCGCGCTGGGCCCCCTCTTGAGCCACGTCGTAGGCAGCAGGCAGGCAAGTCTGGGGACCCCCATTCCCAGAATGCCGACACCATCTTCTTAGATTAGACATGCTTTGTTTGAATGCCTCCTGTTTGCTTTCTATATCAGATATGTGAATTATGCAATGCCATGTTTTTCAGCCAGCTATCATATATGTGAATTATGCACCTCCATGTAGCCAGGCATCATATATGTGAATTATCTCATGCCATCTTTTTTTCATTACGTATTCCATTTGTCGACAATCTGTGTATATTGAACTACTCTTCATGAGTATCAGCCATTCAAGCCAGTTATGGAAAAATCAGGAGTGAAAACAATGTCTTTAGAGCAGGCAATGGTACCTGTTGAAGCATATATCTCGATGGTTACAGGGAGCTCCTTAGAGGAGGATTCAAAGACAGATGACCAGTCCTATATTCACTTGAGGTGTATGCTCTAGTTTGCAATGTTTATATTTCTCATATCATCTATATGGTGTCTTGCATTGCTTAGTTTAGACATGGTATGCACAATATTGAATTCCATCTGCTTAGTTTAGAGATCATACATGCGAGTGCCAGCTGCTTAGTATATGAATGAATTATGTCAATTATATCTTGCCATCCTGTATACTTAGACATCATGTATGTGAATTATTTCATCCCAACCTATTTTAGAAAGACATCTTATAGTTTTGTCATGTCATCCTATTTAGATACTCATCATGTGTTGAATTATGCCATTATATATTGTTAACTTATCCATCATATATCTGAAATTGTGTCATGCTGTCCTGTTTAGTTAGGCATCATATATGTGAAATTGTGTCATGCTATCTGTTTGGTTAGACAACATATATGTGAATTACGACATCTGTCTATCATACAATGTCTGTACGTTCAATTTCTTTTCTTGTTTATCAGCCATTTGAATTGGAGGGGGTGATGGTAGTATCTAAGGGAGCAAAAACCCGTTCTTCACAAAAGATAGTGCTACCCGTCGATGCAGATAGAACCATGGTTGTACTGGTGTCGGTGTCAAAACCGGCAGATCTCGGGTAGGGGGTCCCGAACTGTGCGTCTAAGGTCGATAGTAACAGGAGACAGGGGACACAATGTTTACCCAGGTTCGGGCCCTCTCTATGGAGGTAAAACCCTACTTCGTGCTTGATTGATCTTGATGAATATGAGTATTACAAGAGTTGATTTACCACGAGATCGTAATGGCTAAACCCTAAAAGTCTAGCCTGTCTCACTATGATTATGAGGAGATATGTCTAGGGACCTAGCCCTCTGGTTTATATAGACACTGGAGGGATCTAGGGTAACATAAGGTCAGTTAGAGAGAAAGGAATCTTCATATTTGGTCGCCAAGCTTTCCTTCCACGCCAAGGAGAGTTCCATCCGGACACGGGTAGAGTCTTCAGTCTTTGTATCTTCATAGCCCACCAGTTCGGCCCATGTCTAATAGGCCAGACGCCCGAGAACCCCTTAGTTCAGGACTCCCTCAGTAGCCCCCGAACTAGACTTCAATGATGAGGTGTCCTGCGCGTAGATAGTCTTCGGCATTACAAGGCGGGTTCCTCCTCCGATGACTTCAAAGCGATGTATTTGCCTTTCCATTTAATGTCGTACCCCTCGGCTTCCGCGCCTTCCTGACTTCAGCTTCCACGTGTCAAGTGAATACAAGAGGTCGGGGTATTTTTGCACATACCACCCTGACCATACAAAAGAGGTGCCTATTTAAAGAGAATAGATCTCAGGTCCATTCCACACCCCGCAGAAAAAATCCTCAGAGCTTGCTAAGAAGAACCACCCCAACATGGCTAACGCTCCCAGCTCTTCCTCTCGTCCCCATGGCTTCGAAAAGGGTGATTGGGAGAGATGCTCCGTATCTCACAGTCAGCTGTCGAAGATGCAAAAGCAGGGCTGGCGTCCTTCAATGGCGGGGTTCAGGCGGAGAACTTCCCCAATCCATCCAGGGGGGACGAGTATGCTTCGTTTCCTTCTTGCTAAGAGGCATCGGATTTCCAATCCATCCCTTTCTCCGAGGACTTCTGGAGTATTATGGCCTCTAACTGCACAATTTCACTCCCGCCTCCATCCTGCACATTGTGGGTTATGTTGCTCTATGTGAGCTATTCCTAGGCTGCGAGGCCCATTTTGATGTATGGAGAAAACTGTTCTCCTTCGTCCCTCGTAATCAAGGAGGGTCATTGTTCGAAGTAGGAGGAGCAGAAGTGTGGCGTATCGCCGGGATGGATACCTGTCCGGCACGCCGAAGAAGCGTTCCGAAGAGTGACCTTCCAAATGGTTCTATATTGACGACGTCGCTCTTCCTGACCCAGTCCGGATGGGCCTTCCCGAATTTTCAAGCGCTCCATTGAAGAATGCCATAGCTTGCGTCCTCGGAGCTTCGAGGAGGAGGATCCCTCAGAAGTCAGCCTGTTGATGGGCAAGATTAAGATGCTCGCCCAGTCCGGATTGTCAATAATTGAGGTAATGGTGATCTCCATAGTGAGGGGGTCCAACCACTCCAATATAGAGGGCTTCCCATGTGGCACTATAACAGGGAAGATGACGCCTCACGCTACGGTTGGAAGGGTCCGAAAACCCCTGCCGCTTTGGTCAAAATATTGGTCGTACTGTACAAAGGGGAGATGGAGGAGTTCACTCGTCTCCAATGTCGAGATGGGTTTTCCATGTATAATCCTCCTAGCTGGGTAAGCTCCAATCCCACCATTTTACACCTTTCCCTAAATCATTTTCGATGGATAGTAACCTATCCACTCGCAACAGGAATGACGGAAAGCTATCGAGGGGATCCATAGCCCCGCTCCCCAGCCGGAGGGTCACAACCGAGACCTTGACCCCGGATTCGAAGAAGATACAGACATATTTGTGGAGCTCGAGGATGGAGTATTCTATCATATGATTTACGATGGTACGAAAGTACCCATCATCGCCGATTACCCCGGCCTCCTCCCTGCTTCGCATGTAAGTAATTTAAAAGACACCTTCTTCGAAAGAGTTTCCTCACTATGCCTCACCCATCACACTATTTCGTGTTCCAAAGGGGAGGCACTCGATGCAACAACGTGCACCAGAAGCGTCTCCGAGGAGAACGGCGCCCGCGCCGAGCATATCTTCAAAAAGGAAGGCAAATGATAACACGACAGAACCCTCGTCAAAGAGGTAAGGTTTTTTCAAGAGTACATCTTCTGATTGCCACATCAAATCGTGATGCCATTCACCGCATTCTATCAGAAAAAGTATCCGCCGGACTGTGTCCAGGGATCCGGGCGGACGTGCCTCCACTAGTCAGGTTCCAGACCCTGCCCTAAGGATGGGGGCTGACACGCGAATGGCGCCGAACTGTCCTTCCATAGAGGATTCAGATGATATGTCCGTCACGGACTCTGAAGTGGAGAGCGCCATGAATCATCATCGTCGGAGGGCCGCTCTTCGTGACCCCAACTTTTCAAAGGAGGCATTTGATGCCTTCAGCTCGGCCGATGCGTACATCCGAGCTGCTCGGGATGGGCTTGCCAGAGCCACAGACCAGCATCTAAAAGATATGCGGGTAACCGTGGACTTAATAATCATACACCAGTAGCCCCCGTGACTTAAAGCAGTTGATACAACTGATTTAAGGATCATTGTAGAACCAGGTGCTTACGGAGAAGAATAGCCTGTTATCTTAGGAGCTAGAAAAGTATCAGACCCAGCTCACTGCTGCCAATGCCAAACTAGAGAAATCCAAGAAGGCGTCTCCTGGTAATGTTCCCCTCCATCGAGAAAACATAATGGTATACTAATAGTGCTAACACGGTTGCTCACCTCTTAATAGGATAATTAGATCAACTGCAAGAGCAAATGAAAGCCGCTCCAGGTGGAGAACGAGAAGCCAAAGAACTGCTAGCCGCGGGCAAGCGTGTGCTAACAAAAGTCGTGATGGAGAAAAACAAGCTCCAGGAATCCAATACCCAACTGGGCGAGGAACTGAAAGATGTACGGGCCCAGCTGGCTGACTCTGTAAAGGAGAATAAAAAGCTGCCAGGCGGCATATTCAATATGTGGTCAAACTTACCTTCAAATAATTCGGAGATAGAGGGGACTGACAGAGTTATGTCTGCAGGTATACTGACCGGTCGTCCCGAAGAGGAGATGTCCGTATTCTCGAGCGATCTGCTACAAGAGCTATCGCAAGTGCACGAGCAGGCTCGGTAGGTGATGCTAAGTGTTGCCAAGGCCTTATGGCTGTCCGTCTCCCCTTCGGGAAAGATGGAGGAGCTTATACAGCTATTCAAGGGAGGGCGGCGGCGCTTTAGATTGTGGAAGATATTAGCATGCCGGGAAGGTGCATGAGACGCCTGGGCCATGGTGAAAACATGGTATACCAAGGTTGATCCGAATCATATGGCTCAGGTCGGACCTCTAGGGTCAGATGGAAAAGAAGTTCATGTTAATTTGGTATATGACCAAGTAGAAGTAGCCGCCAAGTATTCCCAGCAGGATTGTAAGTTAGACAGCCTGCTTGACGGTATATAGGATGAAATTTTTGAGTCCAAGTGACTATGTACTTTCCTTGACATATGTAACTCTAGCTGAATTGTAAAACAATTTTCATGGCAGACCTTTTCGCTTCGACCTCTGGACCCGAAGGTGCGGAGTGTTTCCGAATATCTGAGCGGTAAAATAGACCAGGGTATGCATGGAAACCAGGCGTAGGGGTCATAGTTGCTTGAACAGACAAGTTGTATCCGGCTAGTTATGTTATATTATATTATGATTTTAATATCCATAGAGAATAGTTCCGTTAAGGGTTCCTTTCCCTAGGTGTTCATGCGTTAAAATGCATGTCCGTACTGTGATTGGAAAAAATTGCAGTATACGTAACATCTGGGGGTTCACCATGGGGTGAATGCAAAAGCATCTTTAATCCACCGACCGAATATTCCCCTAAGAACGCTAGCTTTCTGCTTCACCCAGTCTGAGGTACACATCCGGATGACCCGGCGGTAACAATCGCAGAGGTGCTCCCTTTATACCCTGGGCGAACTAACGGGAATGTAGGGCATAAGCATAGGAGCCAGGCAATCCCAGCTTGGCCAAAACTTAACTCATATCAATGCATATAATGGTGAAGAAAAGGTACATATGGTAAAAGGCATATGTGATGAGCTTGATGCTCGGAAAATAAGAATAAGCTTCTGTCTGGGAAGCCCCCGGGTATAATGGACGTACATGTTCGAGGATGTGTACATCACAGGTGCATGGTTTAGTCGTGCGAAAGCTTTAAGGCTTAGAAAAAAAAAGGAAGAATGAAAAGAGAGGAAAAAATAAAGGAAACAACAGGGAGAAGGAGACAAACAAATAGTTTGGCGCTAGGCATAGAATCTTCGGAGTCTGGCCGCTTTCCAGGGGTTCGGCTCTAGGTGATTGTCTGATGCAGGGCGCAGGCGGTATGCTCCTCCAGTGAGAACTTCGTCAATGATGAAGGGACCTTCCCACTTGGGCTTGAGTTTGTCCTTTTTCTTCTCCGGCAAGCGTAGAACGAGTTCGCCAACATTATAAGTCTTGGCCCATACTTCTCTACTTTGATATCTGTGGGCCTATTGTTGATAAAATGCGGAACGGGCTTTTGCAACATCGCGCTCTTCCTCCAGGGCATCTAGGCTGTCTTGCCGATCAAGCTCGGCCTCTCTCTCTCTTCGTACATGCGCACTCGAGGTGAGTCCTGAATAATATCACAGGGAAACACAGCCTCCGCGCCGTACACCATGAATAAAGGTGTATATCCAGTAGTGCGGTTGGGCGTGGTTAGCAGCCCCCAGAGTACGGAGTGAAGCTTCTCGACCTAGTGCTTGTCCGATTCTCTCAAAGACCGCACTAGTCTGGGTTTGCTGCCGCTCATAATGAGACCGTTGGCCCGTTCGACTTGACCGCTTGTTTGCGGGTGATAGATAGAGGCGTAATCGAGCTTAATGCCCACATTAGCACACCAAGTTTTCACCTCCCGGCTGTGAAATTGGAGCTGTTATCGGTGATGATGCTGTGTGGAGCACCATAATGGTGCACCACGCCGGATATGGATTCTATCACTGGCCCCGCCTCGGTTGTTTTAACTGGTTTGGCGTCTATCCACTTGGTGAATTTATCCACCATGACTGGAAGATACTTTCTCTTATGGCTTCCTGCTTTAAGGGGTCCGACCATATCGAACCCCCAGACCGCGAAATGCCAAGTGACGGGGACTGTTTATAGAGCGGTGGGGGGCATATGGCTTTGGTTGGTGAAGAGCTGGCATCCGACACAACGTTGGGCAAGGTCCTATGCATCTGCTCGGGCCGTCGGCCAGAAAAAACCTATACAGAAGACCTTGCTAACAAGGGCCCAAGCTGCGGCGTGGTGACCGCCGAGACCGGCATGAATTTCAGCCAAGAGCTACCGCCCCTCTTCCTTGGAGATACATGTTTGAAGGACTCCGGTAGAGCTTTTCTTGTAGAGCTCTTCGTCGTGAACCTTGTAAGCCTTTGAACGCCGAACAATGTGGTGAGCCTCATTCTGATCCTCCGAGAGTTCTCTCCTATTAAGGTAGGCCAAGATGGGTTCGGTCCATGGGACAGTGACAACCATGATGAGATGGGCCGACAGTGTTATTTCGGTGGCTAAGCCCCCGATGATGTCGTTGTGCTCAGAATCTGGGGTTGTGTTCGGATCCGGACTGGTGTTGCCGCTCTCCCCTTGCCACACCACGGACGGCTTGAAAAACCTTTCCAGAAAGATATTAGGTGGGAGGGGTCGCGCTTAGCGCCGCTGCGAGCAAGGACGTTTGCCACTTGATTACTTTCTCGATCCACGTGATGAAACTCGAGCCCCTCGAACCGAGCTGACATTTTTAGGACGGTGTTGCGATAAGCTGCCATCTTCGGATCATTGGCATCAAAATCTCCATTTATTTGAGATATTGCGAGGTTTGAGTCCCCACGCACTTCCAGGCGTTGTATGCCCATGGAGACAGCCATCCAGAGACCATGCAATAAGGCCTTGTATTCGGCTGCGTTATTGGAGTCTGTGTATAATATTTGGAGCATGTACTGGACTACGTCTCCAGTGGGGGACGTTGAAACGACGCTCGCTCCTAATCCTGCCAGCATATTGGAACCCTCGAAATACATAACCCAGTTGGAATATGTGCCGTACTCTTTAGGGAGTTCGGCCTCTGTCCATTCGGCGACGAAGTCCGCCAGTACTTGGGATTTGATGGCTCGACGCGGTTTGTATGTTATGTTGAATGGAAGGAGCTTAATGGCCTATTAGGCTATCCGGCCTGTAGCATCGCGGTTGTTTATTATGTCATTGAGTGGTACTTCGGAAGCCACCATGATAGAACATTCTTGGAAGTAGTGTCGTAGCTTCCGGGATGCCATGAAGACCGCATATGCTATCTTTTGATAATGAGGGTACTGGGATTTGCATGGTGTGAGGATAGTGTATACATAGTATACCGGCTTCTGAAGCGGGAATTTGTGTCCGTCCTGCTCTCGCTCAACGACGAGCACGTCGCTCACCACCTGGTGTGTTGTCAATATGTATAATAACATGGGTTCGCCGATGTTCGGCGTGGCTAGGATTGGGTTGCTCGCAAGAAGGGTTTTTATTTCTTCCAGTCCGGTTGTTGCCGCATCTATCCACTCGAAGTGATTGGTGCACCGGAGGAGGTGATATAGTGGCAATGCCTTTTCTGCCAATCTGGAGATAAAGCGGCTTAGAGCTGCCATGCATCCTGTGAGTTTTTGGACCTATTTAAGGTCCGTTGGCGTAGCCAATTGTGACAAAGCTCGGATTTTGGCCCCGACATTTTTGAGCCCGAAGGGCATGGTGTTGAAGCAGAATGCCCCATATGGGGTAATGAATGTCGTTACGTCTTGATCGGACTCCTTCATTTTGGTTTGATGGTATCCGGAATATGTGTTGAGGAAGCATAGTGAGTCGTGTCGTGCGGTGGCATCAATGATCTGGTCGATGCAGGGAGGGGGAAGGGATCCTTAGGGTAGGCCTTATTGAGGTCTTTGAAATCGACGCATAGGCGCCATGATTTATCCTTCTTTGGCACCATCACCAGGTTTGCTAGCTAGTCCGACTGTTTTATTTCTCTAATGAATCCAGCCTCGATTTGCTTGGCTAGCTCCTCCCCCATAGCTTGACGCTTGGGTTCGGAAAAGCTCCATAGTGTTTGCTTGACTAGTTTATATCCGTTCAATATATTGAGGCTGTGTTCAGCCAATCTGCGTGGGATTCCTGGCATATCCGAGGGGTGCCAGGCGAATATATCCCAGTTCTCGCGCAGAAACTCTCGTAGCGCGGTGTCGACCGTTGGATCTAGTTGTGCCCCAATAGATGCTGTCTTCTTGGGGTCCGTTGGATGGACATGGAATTTGACTATTTCTTCTGCTGGTTTGAAGGAGGTGGATTTGGGTCATTTGTGCAGGATTACATAGTCCCTATCCACCGTGGAACGTAATGTAGTTAATTCTTCGGCCGCTAGGGCTTCAGATAATGCCTCAAGGGCCAAGGATGCGGTTTTATTTTCGGCGTGGAGTGCTATGTCGGGATCACTGGCGAGAGTGATTATGCCATTGGGCCTGGGCATCTTGAGCTTCATATACCCGTAGTGAGGTATAGCTTGGAAGCATGTAAATGCATCTCGCCCCAATAGGGCGTGATATCCACTATTGAAAGGGGCCACTAGGAAGGTTAATTCTTCGGTCTGATAGTTCTCCAGTGTGCCAAATACCACGTCGAGTGTGATTTTTCCCGCGCATCATGCCTCCCGACTAGGAATAATTCCTCAGAAGGTCGTGCTACTTTGCTCGATGCAGCTCCTGTCTATTTCCATTTTACTGAGTGTATCCTCATAAATGAGGTTTAGTCTGCTATCGCCTTCCATGCGAACCTTGGTGAGCCGGAAGCCGTCCACGATCGGACTGAGGACGAAGGCGGCTGGTGCCCGGACTGTCCTGAATTTTGGTTCATCATTGGCATTGAAAGTTATGGCCGTGTCGTTCCAAGGGTTTGTTGCTGCGATTTGGCAGACTTCGGCGAGGTCGCAGAGTGCCCTTTTGCGCTTACTATTTGAAGCGAAAGTCTTGAAGACCGTCAATACTCTAAAGGTTGTCGTCTTCTGGGGGATATTCCTCTAGGTTTTTTTGGTGAGGATATCCTCGCCGCTCTTGGCCACCTGCCGGAGTATCCAACATGCTCTAAGGCTGTGGGTTGATATAGTATCCGGTGTTGCGTGTAACTTGCATGGTCCGTGGAGCCATCCATCCAGAACGGTTCCCTGTCCCATAATAGGCTTATATATATATATATTTACCTTTGGGTTGGGCGTGCCATGAGGGTGCGTCCTTTTCACCTGAACAATGGGATGGGTGGAAACCGGCGGTTCCCAGCAAGCTGCCTGCGTTTTCCAGGCGCTTTCCATTCCGCAGTACTTGTATACTATGGTTGCCAAGTCTGCGAAGCGTGATATGTGACGACGGTCGATAGCATTGAAGATTCCTTCATCCGTGCAATTATTGCGGAACTCTAAGATCGCGTCTTCCTTGCGGCAATCTTCAATCTTATCTTTGAAAAGGAGGAATCTGGCCCAGAAGTGGTGGACCGTTTCCTGAGACTGTTGTCGTATGCCCATGAGAGCGCTTATATCTGGGTGGTTGGGTTGTTTCAAATCCGAACCCTGACCCAATTTAGGATCCGGAGTTTGAAGAACCTCCGAACTTAGTTGTTTGGGCTCCGAGATGTCAACTGATTTTTTCGGCTTGTCGTCCGATTCTATGTTTGGAGGACAAAGCATGTCTTTCTGCAGGTAGGTGTCTGGCTCTTCAAGCTCGGAGATCCGAATGTAGTTTGTCCTCAATATAGAGGAGGAGTTGTCATCTTGCTCCTCTACTACCGCTATTTGATGGGTGATCGGTGGAGTTTTAATTTCTCTCTGGTCAGGTTTAAGCCCAATCTGATCATAGTTTGTGGCGACTCCCAGGGCGGCGATGCGATCTAGGAGCTCATTTAAAGACGACAGCTCCACCGGATCCATCTGCTATTAGTATTTGGAGTCAACACGGAGGGGATTTTCGATGACCGGAGAAGTCATCGTCGGCTTCACGCCCGAACGTGCGGTCATGATGAAGCCGCCCAGCCGGAGGGTTTCGCCTGGGGCCAGTGCTCCTCCGGAGGTGACGTTGTCCTTGAGAACAAGGCCAGCCATCGAACCTATCTTTCGACGTCACAATGGAACTCTCAATGAAAGCACCAATGTTGGTGTCAAAACCGGTGGATCTCGGGTAGGGGGTCCCGAACTGTGCGTCTAAGGTCGATGGTAATAGGAGACAGTGGACACAATGTTTACCCAGGTTCGGGCCCTCTCTACGGAGGTAAAATCCTACTTCCTGCTTGATTGATCTTGATGAATATGAGTATTACAACAGTTGATCTACCACGAGATCGTAATGGCTAAACCCTAAAAGTCTAGCCTATCTGACTATGATTATGAGGAGATATGTCTACGGACCTAGCCCTCCGGTTTATATAGACACCGGAGGGATCTAGGGTTACATAAGGTCGGTTACAGAGAAACGAATCTTCATATTTGGTCGCCAAGATTGCCTTCCATGCCAAGTTGAGTCCCATTCGGACACGGGTAGAATCTTCAGTCTTTGTATCTTCACAGCCCATCAGTCCGGCCCATGTCTAATAGGTCGGACGCCCGAGGACCCTTTAGTCCAGGACTCCGTCAACTATCCCAGAAACTAGCCCCACCACACATAATCGAGACTCTTCCAGATTGCACACTTGCACCGTTGGGAAGAGAACCAGCTACAACCTATCTAACCCGAACCCCAGCGGATAGTAACCCACTTCTAGTTGACAAAGCACCATGTCCACCACAGAGTACCCCCACACAAGTAGTTTGTAAAGCAACTGCAGTGCCCAAAGCACAAAGACCACCACAGTGAACCCAAACTCCATGTTTAAAGCAGAAGAGCAACTGTTCTCAGGTCAGATTCCGTAGCTATGGTCCATACTCCTTTGTTGTTGCATCACCGTATTTACTCATACAAAATACTTCCGAATTTGAAGGATCCAATTGAAACTCCAATGGCGCAACAGGTATGTTTTAAACCTATTTCTTTAATTGGATTGCTGTTCTAACTTCTTGCTCTATGTCGATTTTAGTTTCACTTGTGTAAATAGTTATGTTTTCATGTGATGCACATTACAAGTGTTAACAATGCCGTGTAGTTTCTCACACTTATATTCTGTCTATGCTGTTGTGTTTTAAAATTATATGTGTTGAATTGTGTCTCTGTCTTGATTTGGCAACATAAACTAGAATGACATGGACAATACAGTGACCATAGTACATAGATATATGTTTGTTTCATGTTGTTATCATGTCCACCTTACTACTGAACCGGTTTCCCAAAATGAGTTTCTTATAGTACATGCTAAACCTATGATGTGTCTTCTTGTTTCTCTTGTAGTATGCGAACAAAATATTGGAGAAGAGCACCCCACTATGCAATGGTAGAGAAAGTAATGCAAATAAGGTTCAAGATAGTGATACAACCTTGTTGGTCTCTGAGGGAGTCCTGGACTAAGGGGTCCTCGGGTGTCCGACCTATTATACATGGGCCGGATTGATGGGCTGTGAAGATACAAAGACCGAAGACTCTACCCGTGTCCGGATGGGACTCTCCTTGACGTGGAAGACAAGCTTGGCGTCCGAATATGAATATTCCTTTCTTTGTAACCGACCTTATGTAACCCTAGATCCCTCCGGTGTCTATATAAACTGGAGGGCTAAGTCCGTAGACAGATATCCTCAAAATCATAGTCAGACAGGCTAGACTTTTAGGGTTTAGCCATTACGATCTCGTGGTAGATCAACTCTTGTAATACTCATATTCATCAATATCAATGAAGCAGGAAGTAGGGTTTTACCTACATAGAGAGGGCCCGAACCTGGGTAAACATTGTGTCCCATGTCTCTTGTTACGATCGACCTCAGACGCACAGTTCGGGACCCCCTACCCGAGATCCGTCGGTTTTATCACCGACATTGGTGCTTTCATTGAGAGTTCCGCTGTGACGTCGAAACATAGGATCGATGGCTCGCCTTGTTCTCAAGGACAACGTCACCTCCGGAGGAGCACTGGCCCTAGGCCAAACCCTCCGGCTGGGAGGCTTCATCATGACCACCCGTTCGGCCGTTAAGCCGACGATGACTTCTCGGATCATCGAAAATCCCCTCCATGTTGACTCCAAATACTCCAAGCAGATGGATCCGATGGATCTGTCGTCTTCAAACAAGCTCCTAGATCGCATCGCCGCCGTGGGGGTCGCCACAAACTATGATCGGATTGGGCTTAAACCCGACCAGAGAGAAATTAAAACTCCACCGATCACCCAGCAAATAGCAGTAGTAGAGGAGCAAGACGACAACTCTTCCTCTATATTGAGGACAAACTACGTTCGGATCTCCGAGCTTGAAGATCCGAACACCTACCCGCAGAAACACATGCCTAATCCTCCGAACATAGAATCGGACAACAAGCCCAAAAAATCAGTTGACATCTTGGAGCCCGAACTACTAAGTTCAGAAGTTCTTCAAACTCTGGATCTTAAATTGGGTCAGGGTTCAGATTTCGAACCACCCACCCACCCAGATTAAGCGCTCTCATGGGCATACGATAGCAGTCTCAGGAAATGGTCCACCACTTCTGGGCTAGATTCCTCCTTGTCAAAGATAAGATTGAAGATTGCCGCAACGAAGACGCGATCTCAGAGTTCCGCAACAATTGCATGGATGAAGGAATCCTCAACACCATCAACCGTCGTCACGTATCACGCTTCGCAGACTTGGCAACCATAGTATACAAGTACTATGCAATGGAAAGCGCCTGGAAAACTCAGGCAGCTCGCTGGGAACCGCCAGTTTCCACCCAACCCCTCGTTCAGGTGAAAAGGACGCACCCTCGTGGCATGCTCGACCCAATGGTAAAGAAATATAAGCCCTTTACAGGACACGAAACCGTTCTGGAGGGATGGCTCAATGGACCATGCAAGCTACATGCAACACCGGATACTATATCAACCCACAACCTTAGAGCATGTTGGATACTCCGATAGGTGGCCAAGAGAGGCGAGGATATCCTCACCAAAAACAACCCAGAGCAACATCCCCCAGAAGACGACGATCTCAGAGTATTGATGGTCTTCGAGACTTTCGCTTGAAATAGTAAGCGCAAAAGGCCACTCCGCGACCTCGCCGAAGTCTGCCAAATCGCAGCAACAAACCCTTGGAGCGACACGGCCATAACATTCAATGCCGATGACGAACCAAAATTTAGGACAGTCCGGGCACTAGCCGCCTTGGTACTCAGTCCGATCATGGACGGCTTCCGGCTCACCAAGGTTGTCATGGACGGCGGTAGCGGACTAAACCTCATTTACGAGGATACACTCAGTAAAATAGAAATAGACAGGAGCCGCAGCGAGGAAAGTAGCACGACCTTCTAAGGAATTATTCCTAGTTGGGAGGCGCGATGCGCGGGAAAAATCACGCTTGACGTGGTATTCAGCACACCTGAGAACTATCGTACCGAAGAATTAACCTTCCAAGTGGCCCCTTTCAACAGTGGATATCACGCCCCATTTGGGCGAGATGGATTTACACGCTTCCAAGCTATACCTCACTACGGGTATATGAAGCTCAAGATGCCCGGGCCCAACGACATAATCACTCTCGCCAGTGATCCAGACATAGCACTCCGTGCCGAAAATAAAACCGTATCCTTGGCCCTCGAGGCATTATCGAAGCCCTAGCAGCCGAAGAATTAATCGCATTACCCTCCACGGTGGATAGGGATGATGTAATCCTGGACAAACGACCCAAATCCACCTCCTTCAAACCAGCAGAAGAAGTAGTCAAATTCCAAGTCCATCCAATGGACCCCAGGAAGATAGCATCTATCGGGGCACAACTAGACCCAACAGCCGACACCGCGCTATGAGAGTTTTTGCGCGAGAACTGGGATATATTCACCTGGCACCCCTCAAATATGCCAGGAATCCCACGCAGATTGGCCGAACACAACCTTAATATATTGAAGGGATACAAACCATTCAAACAAACACTATGGTGCTTTTCCGAACCCAAAGGTCAAGCTATGGAGGAGAAGCTAGCCAAGCTAATCAAGGCCGGATTTATTAATGAAATAAAACACCCGGACTGGCTAGCAAACTTGGTGATGGTGCCAAAGAAGGATAAATCCTGGCGCCTATGTGTCGATTTCAAAGAACTTAATAAGGCCTATCCTGAGCATCCCTTCCCCCTCCCCCGCAACGACCCGATTATTGATGCCACCGTAGGACACGACTCACTATGCTTCCTCGACGCATATTCCGGATACCATCAAATCGAAATGAAGGAGTCCGACCAAGCCGCAACGGCATTCATTACCCCATATGGGCCATTCTGCTTCAACACCATGCCCTTCAGGCTCAAAAACACCGGGGCCACCTATCAACGCATGATTCAAACATGCTTGGAGAAACAGATCGTCAAGACAGTTGAAGCATACGTGGACGATGTCTTCATTAAAACTAGGCACGTCGCTTCACTAATAGACGATATACGTCTCACATTCGACAACCTCCGTGCATATGACATCATGCTCAATCCAGAAAAGTGTGTTTTCGGCATCCCTGCTGGAAAGCTGCTGGGCTTCATCATTTCAAATAGAGGAATTGACGCAAATCCAACAAAAATCCGAGCTTTGTCACAATTGGCTACGCGAACGGACCTTAAACAAGTCCAAAAACTCACAGGATGTGTGGCAGCTCTAAGCCGCTTTGTCTCCAGATTGGGAGAAAAGGCATTGCCACTGTATCGCCTCCTCCGGTGCACCGATCATTTCAAGTGGACGGATGCGGCAACAACCAGACTGGAAGAAATAAAAACCCTTCTTGCGAGCAACCCAATCCTGGCCGCGTCGAACGTCGGTGAACCCATATTATGATAAATATCAGCAACACACCAGGTGGTGAGCGCCGTGCTCGTCATTGGGCGAGAGCAGGACGGACACAAATTCCTGCTTCAGAAGCGGGTATACTACGTATCCACTGTCCTCACACCATGCAAATCCTGGTACCCTCATTACCAAAAGATAGCATACGCGGTCTTCTTGGCATCCCAGAAGCTATGACACTACTTCCAAGAATGTTCTATCACGGTGGCTTCTTAAGTACCACTCAATGACATAATAAACAACCGCGATGCTACGGGCCGGATAGCCAAATGGGCCATTGAGCTCCTTCCATTGGACATAACATACAAACCGCGTCGAGCCATCAAATCCCATGTACTGGCAGACTTCATCGCCGAATGGATAGAGGTCGAACTCCCTAAAGAGTATGGCGCATATTCCAACTGGGTCATGTATTTTGATGGTTCCAAAATGCTGGTAGGATTAGGAGCGGGCGTCGTTTTAACGTCCCCCACTAGAGACGTAGTACAGTACGTGCTCCAAATATTATACATAGACTCCAATAACGCAACCGAATACGAGGCCTTATTGCATGGTCTCCGGATGGCTGTCTCCATGGGCATACAACAGCTGAAAGTGCGCGGGGACTCAAACCTCGCATTATCACAAATAAATGGAGATTTTGATGCCAAAGATCCGAACATGGCAGCTTATTGCAATGTCGTCCTAAAAATGTCGTCTCGGTTCGAGGGGTTCAAGTTTCATCACGTGGCTCAAGAAAGGTGCTAAAAATGATCTTGTAGATAGTGAGAAAACCCCACAGTCATGCGTTGATGTAGTGTTCGAGTTACTAGCGAGGACCGCTGGCACAAGCTCTTCGAACTCGCAGCCTGAATCACTTCGGCTTCTTCAGTCTTAGCTAAAAGCTGAAAGGCATCAGTCAGTTGTGCTACATCAAGAAGTCGAAGAACTGAGGAAGTCCCTGCAGAATTCAGATGCATACTTTCTTGTGCAACAACAAGTGTTGGAGGATTTAAGAGCCAAACAAGAGAAAGTTAATAAGCTTAATTCTTGATCTCTTCTGAAGTGGTTTCAGTTTTGGACTTGTTTCGTTGCGGCGTTTATTTGCACTGGTCGCCAACTTTGACAACCAGTGTATATGATATGCTGCTTTGTTACCTATATTTGCACTGGTGGCGAACTTTGATGCCCAGTGGATGTAATATGTGTAATAGCTGTGATAGCTTAGCGTAAGTTGCTTGCTTATTTATTTCCTTGTTGTCTTGTTTATTTGTTTGCTTGTAGTCAGTGCAGTTCTTTTTCCGCGGTTTGCTAGTGGCGGCAATAACCTATTTTTTAAAACTAGGGCACAATAACCATGGGCTACATATTTACTATAGTTACCATGGGCCTCCTATGGGTCATAGAAACAATGGGCCTTCTAAGGGCCGTAGAAACAATGGGCCTTCTACGGGCCATATGATCGGTCGGCCAAACATGGGCAAACAACGGACCGCATTATGGGCCTTAAACGGGCTAGAGTTGGAATCGTCCAGTCATGGGCCGACCATAACGGGCCTTTGTTAATCAGTTGTATTTGATGATGCTATGAAAACGGCCTAACGGATTAATGAGCCACAAACGGGCCGACTGTAACCACGGGCTGAATTTGCCCACAATCAGAAAAGGCCAGTAACAGGTCGTAAGTAACTGAATGCTAGAAGTGAGACCAAGAATAAATGGGCCCTGAGAAGGCCGAAATATAACATGGGCTTGAAAGGGCCCATTGGTATAATGGGCCATTAATAGGTATAAAGCGATGTACTGTTCATTACGAGCCAGTTTCGCCACGGGTCATTAATGGGCCAAGAGTTACAGAGTGCCTCATATGGGCCGAAAGACATCATGGGATAGACATGGGCCAGAAGTTACAACAGGCTGGAATCATATTGGATGGCCCAGATGACACTACTGGGCTAAATTCTAATAGGCCGTAACGGGCCCTGTGTTAGCGGGCTATAAATTGGCTATGTGCGAATAGGTCGTTAACATGCTTTCCGTGGGCCGAGCCGCTATCTTTTGACCAAGTCAAATGGGCCAGCCTTTTCACAGGAATGGGCCTCTGTTGGGTCGTGCCATGTGTCGATGTATCATTGGCGCATTCTGTCCAATGAGTGGATTAAATCTGTCCCAACGGTGAGCCGACACGTGTTTCCTCCATCCAATGATAATTTTACACGTGGAAAATCCCCATTGGTCTGGGATGTTAACGGGTTATCAGATCCAAACTAGAACCCAATAGCTTAACGGCGACCCGTTACGGTGGATGCCACGTGTTGGTCACCCTTGACGAAAGCACTTCTACGAGGTA
The DNA here is from genome assembly GCF_002162155.2 of Triticum dicoccoides. Classification (NCBI taxonomy): domain Eukaryota; kingdom Viridiplantae; phylum Streptophyta; class Magnoliopsida; order Poales; family Poaceae; genus Triticum; species Triticum dicoccoides. Next base: position 264,894,747 of record NC_041386.1, on the reverse strand, counting down.
CGATTTATCGTCATGGAAGTGGACACTTCCATTATGATAATTTTGGTAATGTCATGGAACACTTCTACGACAGGACAGGTATGACTATCTTGATTCTGTCATAAAATCGTCATGGATGTACATGCATGACAGAAAATGTGACCTACTGTGACAAACACGTATCATCATAGAAGTGTATTTTTTGTAGTGAAGGTCAACGAATTTTGATCACCATAATTTGAAGGCTCTTGACCATCATTAATCATGTCCATCATGAAATCGTCCCAAACATGCATCACAAAGAGCCTAGCAACTTAATTTTTCTTCTAAAAATGCATATGAGAAGAAAAAATAAACGTGAGTTAGGGGAGCCATATCCCCGAACAGTTGGTGGGCATGTCCATTGCCCGGGCTTGTCGTCACTGTTAGCATCCATTGGAGCTATGCAGACTCGCAGCCCGTGTCCGCGGAGGATGTGGAGGCCTCCGCATATGTGGTGAACCATTCCGGGATGCCCCCACTCCAATGTGAAGACATGGTGACGTTAACCACAAGCGCCGATGAAGGCGTGGACACCGGCATCCTTGTGGGTGTGGTCCAGGATGACACCGGTTCAGACATGGCCATGTCCATGTCTAGGTCAATGATCTTCTTCACCACAGCTGTCTTCTCGGCTAGCAAGTGGGCGTGCTGGCGTATATGGAGGTCCTTGCAGGTGACGCTCTCCACGTCCGGCGTCGGCGCATTGGGCATTGGGCAGTGCTACGTCTTGAGCTTGGGTTGGTTTTCCCTGAAGAGGAAGGGATGATGCAGCAGAGTAGCGTAAGTATTTCCCTTAATTTTGAGAACCAAGGTATCAATCCAGTAGGAGGCCACGCTCAAGTCCCTTGTACCTGCACAAAACGATAGCTAATTGCAACCAACGCAATTAGGGGTTGTCAATCCCTTCACAGTCACTTACGAGAGTGAGATCTGATAGATATAATATTTTTGGTATTTTTGGTATAAAGATGCAAAGTAAAAAGTAAAGGCAAAGTAAAAAAGCAAAGCAAGATTAAAGTGATGGATATTAATATGATGAGAATAGACCCGGGGGCCATAGGTTTCACTAGTGGCTTCTCTCAAGAGCATAAGTATTCTACGGTGGGTGAACAAATTACTGTTGAGCAATTGACAGAATTGAGCATAGTTATGGGAATATCTAGGCATGATGATGTATATAGGCATCATGTCCGTGACAAGTAGACCGAAACGATTCTGCATCTACTACTATTACTCCACTCATCGACCGCTATCCAGCATGCATCTAGAGTATTAAGTTAAAAACAGAGTAACGCCTTAAGCAAGATGACATGATGTAGAGAGATAAATTCATGCAATATGAAATAAACCCCATCTTGTTATCCTCGATGGCAACGATGCAATACGTGCCTTGCTGCCCCTTCTGTCACTGGGAAAGGACACCGCAAGATTGAACCCAAAGCTAAGCACTTCTCCCATGGCAAGAACTACCAATCTGGTTGGCCAAACCAAACGGATAATTCAAAGAGACTTGCAAAGATAACCAATCATACATAAAAGAATTCAGAGAAGATTCTAATATTATTCATAGATAGACTTGATCATAAACCCACAATTCATCGGTCTCAACAAACACACCGCAAAAAGAAGATTACATTGAATAGATCTGCACAAGAGAGGGGGAGAACTTTGTATTGAGATTCAAAGAGAGATAAGAAGCCATCTAGCTACTAACTATGGACCTGAAGGTCTGAGGTAAACTACTAACACTTCATCAGAGAGGCTATGATGATGTAGAAGCCCTCCGTGATGACGGCCCTCTCCGGCGGAGCTCCGGAACAAGCCCCAAGATGGGATCTCGGGGATACAGAAAGTTGCGGCGGTAGAATTAGGTTTTTGGCTCCTCTTCTGATCGTCTGGGGGTACGTATGTATATATAGGAGGAAGAAGTACGTCGGTGGAGCACCGAGGGGCCCACGAGGCAGGGGGTGCGCCCTAGGGGGGGCGCCCCACACCCTCATGACCTCCTATTTGACTCCTTGCAGTAGGGTCCAAGTCTCCTAGATCATGTTCGGTGAGAAAATCACGTTCCCGAAGGTTTTAGTCCGTTTGGACTCCGTTTGATATTCTATTTCTTCGAAACACTGAAATAGGCAAAAAAACAATTCTGGGTTGGGCCTCCGGTTAATAGATTAGTCCCAAAAATAATATAAAAGTGGAAAATAATGCCCAATATAGTCCAAAACAGTAGATAATATAGCATGGAGCAATCAAAAATTATAGATACGTTGGAGACGTATCAGGCATCCCCAAGCTTAATTCCTGCTCATCCTCGAGTAGGTAAATGATAAAAAGAGAATTTTTTATGCGGAGTGCTACTTGGCATAATTTAAATGAAAATATTCTTAATTGTGATATGAATATTCAGATTCGAAAGATTCAAGACAAAATTTTATATTGACATAAAAATAATAATACTTCAAGCATACTAACAAAGCAATTATGTCTTCTCAAAATAACATGGCCAAAGAAAGTTATCTCTACAAAATCATATAGTCTGGCTATGCTCTATCTTCACCACACAAAATATTTAAATCATGCACAACCCCGATGACAAGCCAAGCAATTGTTTCATACTCTAACTTATTCAAAACTTTTTCAATCTTCATGCAATACATGAGCGTGAGCCATGGATATAGCACTATAGGTGGAATAGAGTGGTGGTTGTGGAGAAGACAAAAAGGAGAAGATAGTCTCACATCAACTAGGCGTATCAACGGGCTATGGAGATGCCCATCAATAGATATCAATGTGAGTGAGTAGGGATTGCCATGCAACGGATGCACTAGAGCTATAAGTATATGAAAGCTCAAAAAGAAACTAAGTGGGTGTGCATCCAACTTGCTTGCTCATGAGGACCTAGGACAATTTTAGGAAGCCCATCATTGGAATATACAAGCCAAGTTCTATAATGAAAGATTCCCACTAGTATATGAAAGTGATAACATGAGAGACTCTCTACTATGAAGATCATGGTGCTACTTTGAAGCACAAGTGTGGTAAAAGGATAGTAACATTGTCCCTTCTCTCTTTTTCTCTCATTTTTTTTATTTGGGCCTTTTCTCTCTTTTTTTATATGGCCTCTTTTTATTTGGGCTTCTTTGCCCTCTTTTTATATATTTTTTTATATTTTTTGTCCGGAGTCTCATCCCGACTTGTGGGGGAATGATAGTCTCCATCATTCTTTCCTCACTGGGACAATGCTCTAATAATGATGATCATCACACTTTTATTTTTCTTACAACTCAACAATTACAACTCAATACTTAGAACAAAATATGACTCTATATGAATGCCTCCGGCGGTGTACCGGGATATGCAATATGACAATGATGGAGTGTGTCATAATAAACGGAACGGTGGAAAGTTGCATGGCAATATATCTCGGAATGGCTATGGAAATGCCATAATAGGTAGGTATGGTGGCTGTTTTGAGTAAGGTATATGGTAGGTGTATGATACCGGCGAAAAGTGCGCGGTATTAGAGAGGCTAGCAAAGGTGGAAGGGTGAGAGTGCGTATAATCCATGGACTCAACATTAGTCATAAAGAACTCATATACTTATTGCAAAAATCTAGAAGTTATCAAAGAAAAGTATTACGCGCATGCTCCTAGGGGGATAGATTGGTAGGAAAAGACCATCGCTCGTCCCCGACCGCCACTCATAAGGAAGACAATCAATAACTAAATCATACTCCGACTTCATCACATAACGGTTCACCATACGTGCATGCTACGAGAATTACAAACTTTAACACAAGTATTCTTTAAATTCACAACTAATAAACTAGAATGACTTTAATATTATCACCTCCATATCTCAAAACAATTATCAAGCATCCAACTTTTCTTAGTATTCAACACACTCAAAAGAAAGTTTCACAAATCTTGAATACCAAGCATATTATTATTAAGCAGATTACCATGCTATTAAGAGACTCTCAAAATATTTTAAGTGAAGCATGAGAGATCAATAGTTTCTTTAAAACAAATCCACCACCGTGCTCTAAAAGATCTAAGTGAAGCACATAGAGCAAAATTATAATGCTCAAAAGATATAAGTGAAGCACATAGAGCAAAACTACATAGCTCAAAAGATATAAGTGAAGCACATAGAGTATTCTCTCAAATTTTAATTCATGTATGGCTCTCTCAAAAGGTGTGTACAGCAAGGATTATTGTGGCATACTATGACACAAAGACACAAATAATACAAGACGCTCCAAGCAAAACACATATCATGTTAGTGAATAAAAAAATATCTCCAAGTAAATTACCGATGGAAGTGGACGAAAGAGGGGATGCCTTCCGGGGCATCCCCAAGCTTTGACTTTTGGGTGTCCTTGGATTATCTTGGAGGTGCCATGGGCATCCCCAAGCTAATGCTCTTGCTACTCCTTGTTCCATAATCCATCAAAAGAATTCACCCAAAACTTGAAAACTTCACAACACAAAACTTAAAGTAGAAAACTCGTGAGCCCCGTTAGTGAAAGAAAACAAAATACCACTTCAAGGTACTGTAATGAACTAATTATTTATTTATATTGGTGTTAAAACTACTGTATTCCAACTTCTCTATGGATTATAAACTATTTTAGCAGCCATAGATTCATCAAAATAAGCAAACAACACACGAAAAACAGAATCTGTCAAAAACAGAACAGTCTGTAGTAATCTGTAGCTAGCGCAAGATCTGGAACCCCAAAAATTCTAAAATAAATTTCTGGACGTGAGTAATTTATCTATTAATCATCTTCAAAAATAATTAACTAAATATCACTCTCCAAATAAAAATGACATCAGTTCTCGTGAGCGCTAAAGTTTCTGTTTTTTACAGCAAGTTCAACAAGACTTTTCCCAAGTCTTCCCAACGGTTCTACTTGGCACAAACACTAATTAAACACAAAAAACATAACCAAAGTAGAGGCTAAATAATTTATTTATTACTAAACAGGAGGAAAAATCAAGGAATAAAAATAAAATTGGGTTACCTCCCAACAAGCGCTATCGTTTAACTCCCCTAGCTAGGCATAAAAGCGAGGATAGATCTAGGTATTGCCATCTTTGGTAGGCAATTCTTCGATGAGGCATATATTTCCCTTAGAAATTTCTTTCTTTCTAGTGATTATCAAACTTTTTGGCACAAGATTGAAAAATTCATTTATAGCAATTGGTTCCTTAATGATAGCAAAAAGATTGGGATGAATACTTATAGATTTAAGATCCGCAGTTTCCTTACTAGATGATTCACCCTTATTTTTAGGAACATACATAAGCTTGGCAATTTTAGTAGGAGGACTTGGAGTATTCTTTACGGAAGAAAAAGTGGTTCCCAAGTTTCTAATGATACCCTCAAGTTTATCAATTCTAGTAGAATCTAAGTTTATCTTCTCATTAACTATGGGTTCCTTTTCCTTAATATTTTTCAAAGTCATTCCTACCATAGATCCATATTGAGTAATTTGATTGTGGATCTTTTTATCTAGATTTTCAATTAATTCAATAGTAGCAACTTTATTTTCAATAATTTAAATTATTTGCATAACATGCTCCAAAGTTAACATGGTTCCATTAACCAAAAGAGGTGGTGAGCCAAATAAATCTAACATAGCATTATAAGAATCAAAAGTACGGCTACCCAAGAAGTTCCTTCCGGTAATGGTATCGAGGATATATCTATACCAAGGATTAACACCTACATAAAAATTGCGGAGAAGAACTAAGGTAGATTGCTTCCTGGTAGATCTATTTTGAGCATTGCAAATTCTATACCAAGCATCTTTTAGATTTTCTCTCTCCCTTTGTTTAAAATTTAAAACTTCACTCTCGGGAGACAATGGAAAAGATATGATACTAGCCATGACGACAAGCAAGCAATCTAACACATGAGCAAACAAAAAGCAAGCGGGCAAAAGAGGCAAATAGAGAGGGAGGATAGAGAGAGAGAGGGCGAATAAAACGTCAAGAGTGAAGTGAGGGAGAGGAAAACGAGAGGAAAATGGCAAATAATGTAATGCGAGAGATAGGGATTGTGATGGGTACTTGGTACGTTGACTTTTTGCGTAGACTCCCCGGCAATGGCGCCAGAAATCCTTCTTGCTACGTCTTGAGCTTGCGTTGGTTTTCCCCAAAGAGGAAGGGATGATGCAGCAGAGTAGCATAAGTATTTCCCTCAGTTTTGAGAACCAAGGTATCAGTCCAGTAGGAGGCCACGCTCAAGTCCCTCCTACCTGCACAAAACGATAGCTACTCGCAACCAACACGATTAGGGGTTGTCAATCCCTTCACGGTCACTAACGAGAGTGTGATCTGATAGATATAATATTTTTGGTATAAAGATGCAAAGTAAAAAGTAAAGGCAAAGTAAAAAAGAAAAGCAAGACCAAAGTGATGGAGATTAATATGATGAGAATAGACCCGGGGGCCATAGGTTTCACTAGTGGCTTCTCTCAAGAGCATAAGTATTCTACAGTGGGTGAACAAATTACTGTTGAGCAATTGACAGAATTGAGCATAGTTATGGGAATATCTAGGCATAATCATGTATATAGGCATCACGTCTGTGACAAGTAGACCGAAACGATTCTGCATCTACTACTATTACTCCACTCATCGACCGCTATCCAACATGCATCTAGAGTATTAAGTTAAAAACAGAATAACGCCTTAAGCAAGATGACATGATGTAGAGGGATAGTTTCATGCAATATGACAAAAACCCCATCTTGTTATCCTCGATGGCAACGATACAATATGTGCCTTGCTGCCCCTTCTGTCACTGGGAAAGGACACCGCAAGATCGAACCCAAAGCTAAGCACTTCTCCCATGGCAAGAACTACCAATCTAGTTGGCCAAACCAAACGGATAATTCGAAGAGACTTGCAAAGATAACCAATCATACATAAATGAATTCAGAGAAGATTCAAATATTATTCATAGATAGACTTGATCATAAACCCACAATTCATCGGTCTCAACAAACACACCGCAAAAAGAAGATTACATTGAATAGATCTCCACAAGAGAGGGGGAGAACTTTGTATTGAGATTCAAAGAGAGAGAGAAGAATCCATCTAGCTACTAACTATGGACTCGAAGGTCTGAGGTAAACTACTCACACTTCATCGGAGAGGCTATGATGATGTAGAAGCCCTCCGTGATGACGGCCCTCTCTGATGGAGCTTCGGAACAGGCCCGAAGATGGGATCTCGTGCATACAGAAAGTTGCAGCGGTGGAATTAGGTTTTTGGCTCCTCTTCTGATCGTTTGGGGGTACGTATGTATATATAGGAGGAAGAAGTACGTCGGTGGAGCACCGAGGGGCCCACGAGGCAGGGGGCGCTCCCTAGGGGGGGCCCGCACCCTCGTGACCTCCTCTTTGACTCCTTGGAGTAGGGTCCAAGTCTCCTGGATCACGTTCGGTGAGAAAATCACGTTCCCAAAGGTTTTACTCCGTTTGGCCTCCGTTTGATATTTTGTTTCTCCGAAACACTGAAATAGGCAAAAAACGGCAATTCTAGGCTGGGCCTCCAGTTAATAGGTTAGTCCCAAAAATAATATAAAAGTGGAAAATAAAGCCCAATATAGTCCAAAACTGTAGATAATATAGCATGGAGCAATCAAAAATTATAGATACGCTGGAGACGTATCAGGCAGCCCCGCTGACTCCGCTGACCCAAGATCCATGCAGGTGGGTGGATGGCGAGGCGGCTATGAGGGAGGTGAATGGCGGCTACGACAGGAGCAGACTCCCCTTGGAGATGCTCTTAGGATATATCACTACTATTCCAGTATTCTACTCTGCGGGAGTTCTCGCATCACATTTGGGGATATTCATGTTGGCACGTTTCACTAGAGCTTGTTGTCTTCTATTGTCAAATTGTTGATCTCTTGGCACTTGCTCTCATATTCTGATGATCATGATGTTCATCCACTTGGTTCATCTTCAACAATATTATTGGAGAGAGCCAACTGATTTTGTATCCCGTTGGGATTTTTGTTTTCAGCTACAGGAGGTGGTGGTTTGGATTGAGCAAAGTGGTGGTGTGGTGTCTATAGGTTTTTTCTACTGTGATCCAACTGAAGTTCTCTCCATGTTTGCACATCATGTAGGACTGCAGAACCAACAATTATAGGTGTTGGCAGAGCACCAACATGATTCCTCGGGAGGCTTTTGGAGAGTAATTTTGGACACTTGTTTGGCCACCCTTACGAGAAGTGGGTGAGTTTTCTCTAGGTTTGGGGAAAGTGGTAACAAACCGAGTCAGAGAAGTTGGCAAATCAGTGAGGGTTTTCTCCATGTTCTGAATGTTTTTGGTGACATGCTCACTAAACTCTAGGAACTCTTTCCTGTCAAGCTCTCAGTTTGTTTGCAAGATTTTGACATCCAGTTGGAGATTGCAACTCTAGATGCTCAGCACTGCCAGAATCTGCATCACCACCCATTTTAAACAACAAGATCAACTCGAGGCCTCTAAGATACCTTGTAACCTCACTGCTAGTATGATCTGCACTGCCAAGGATGGAATTTGATAATAGCCTAAGTTTGTGTAGTAGATCTTGCCACTGCCGATCGCCGCCTCCAGGGCCGCCTGCCACCAAGGTACACCAGAGTGGGAGGGCGGGTGGGATTTTACCACTAAAGCGGTAAGCTTAGGTAAAAGTACCCCCTTACCAAATCTACACCTGAAAGAATCGCTGCCACCTGGACCAGGGACCAAATAAGAGGATTTATAGGAACCCTAACTCCTTGATAACTCACAAATATAGGGGATAGCAACAATTTTTGTGGGTAGAGTATTCAACCCAAATTTATAGATTCGACACAAGGGGACCCAAAGAATAATTGCAAGTATTAGCAATTGAGTTGTCAATTCAACCACAACTGGAGATAAATTATCTGCACCAAAGTGACTAGTAGCACAATAATATGATAGATTTGATAGTAGTGGTAGCAACAATAGTAACGGTAACATTCATAGTAATAGTTTTGTAGCAGTGACAATAGTGACAACAGCAGTAGTAACTTAGCAAGATCAATATGTGTGAAAATTGTAGGCATTGGATCGGTGATTTGTTGGATGATATTCATCATATAACAGTCATAAACCTAGGGCGATACGACACTAGCTACATTTTGTAAATATAATGTAGGCATATATTCGGTAAATAGTCTTACATGCTTATGGAAAGAACTTACATGGCATCTTTTGTCCTATCCTCCCGTGGCAGTGGGGTCCTATTGGAAACTAAGGGATATTAAGACCTCCTTTTAATAGAGAACCAGAACGAAGCATTAACACACGGTGAATACATGAACTCCTCAAACTACGATCATCAACGGGAAGTGTTCCGACTATTGTCACATCGGGGTTGCCGGATCATAACACGTAATAGGTGACTATAACTTGCAAGATCAGATCTAGAACATAGATATAATGGTGACAACATAAATGGTTCAGATATGAAATCATGGCACCCAGGCCCAAAGTGACAAGCATTAAGCATGACAAAGTCATAACAACATCAATCTCAGAACATAATGGATACTAGGGATCAAGCCCTAACAAAACTAACTCGATTACATGATGAATCTCATCCAACTGCTCACCGACCAGCGAGCCTACGAAGGAATTACTCACTCCCGGTGGAGAGCACCATGGAATTGTCGATGGAGGATGGTTGGTGATGACGAAGATGGAAGATCCCCCTCTCGAGAGCCTCAAACGGACTCTAGATCTGGCCTCCCGATGAAGAACATGATGTGACAGCGGCTCCATATCGCAAAACGAGATAATTCTTCCTCCCTAATTTTTTTCTAGAAAAATGTTATTTTATAGCATCGGTTTCAGGGTCTGCGGGGACAACCCACCTGGGCGCAACTAGAGGGGGCACCCTGGTGTGTTGTGCCCACCCATGTTCCCCCTCCAGTGGTTCTCGGCTCAAGTATTTTTCTTTATTCATGTAAAAATTCCTCGCAAAGTTTCGTTCCAATCCGAGAACTTTTATTTCTGCACAAAAAACACCATGGTAGTTCTGCTGAAAACAGCGTCAGTCCGGGTTAGTTTCATTCAAATCATGCAAATTAGAGTCCAAAACAAGAGGAAAAGCGTTAGGAAAAGTAGATACAATGGAGACGTATCAACTTCCCCAAGCTTAATACTTTGCTTGTTCTCAAGCAATTTAGTTGATAAACTAAAAGTGAAAAAGAAAAACTTTTACAAACTCTTTTGCTCTTGTTTGCATAAATAATCTTAAACAAGACCCAAGTTTTCAGCCAATATTATAAATAATCATGTCGACAATAATTCTAAAAAATTATATTAACTCATATCAATGACATAATCAGCTAGCGAGCAATAATAATATATCTCAAACAACAACACGTTGTTAAAACAACCATGATATAATATGACAATAGTGGTATCTCGCTAGCCCTTTCTGAGACCGCAAAACATAAATGCAGAGCACCTCCTAAGTTCAAGTAGCGACTAAACATTGTATTTCATGGTAGAAAAGATCCAGTCGTGATGCACCCAACATTAGCTACACACAATGCATAAGCATGACAACAGTGCTCTTAGGTTCTGGCGCTTATTTAAGAAGGTGATGACACAACGTAAAAGTAAATAGATAGTCCCTCATAGAGGGAAGTAGTGATTTGCAGCGGTGCGAGAGCTCAAGTTTTTAAAACAGAGGTAAATGAAATTTTGAGAGGTGCACCCTTCTAGTTTACTTTGTGACCATTAGTTATCAATATCTTCCATGCTAAACACATTAGTGGTGGTTCCCAAGCGATAAAGTAAAGGTTATGACACCTTAGGAGTTTTTATTTGATTATTTGTAAGCTCTTTTCTTTTTGCAATTCGGGACTGGGAATCGCTATTACCGCCCCTTCTCGTGCAATGATGAGTGAATAGACACTCATCATGAGATTAACCCGCTTAGCATGGAAGATACCGACTACCTCCTGTCGCTCTATGAACAATCAGGCTCACAAAAAGTATATTTATTTGAAGTTTTTAGAGGTGGCACATGCAAATTTACTTAGGATGGCAGGGTAATACCACATATAAGTAGGTATGGTGGACTCATCTGGATTAACTTGGGTTCAAGGTTTTTGATGCACAAGCAGAATTCCCACTTAGTACAGGCGAAGGCTAGCAAATAGGTTGAGAGTGGCCAACTATAGAGCAACAATGGTCATGAACATGCATTATGCATAAGTAGCATTGGATACTAGCATGAGTAGGATACGAACACCATGAACATAAATATCATAGAGGCAACGTTGGTTTTGATTCAACTACATGCATGAACATGTGCCAAGTCAAGCCACTCGACCATTCAAAGGAGGATACCATATCATCATACCACATCACAATCATTTTAACACAATGTTGACATCTAAGATAAATCAATATCCACTCCTAGCTACTTATGCATGGCATGAGAAACTATAATCTCTAATTGTCATTGCAAACATGTTTTATCATAATAGGCTGAATTATGGATACTAGGTTAAACATATTTACAAAAACAGAAAAAGTCGAGTTCATACCCATTTCTCTTTGCCATGACCAGTTCATCAAATATCGTCATTATTTCCTTTCACTTGCATTACCAAATGATATGGAAATAATAATAGTGCAAGAGTGTCGTGGACTAAGCTGGAATCTTCAAACATTTTATTCAAAAGGAGAAGACAAGGTAATATGGGCTCTTTGTTAGATCGACAATAATGCATATGAGAGCCACACAACATTTTCATCGTGGTCTTCTCCTTAGTGTGACTCAAAGGAAAGAAAAAGAAATTCAGAGAAAGACACTGAAATATTTTTGGAGTTTTTGGTTTTTCTTAAACAAGCGAATAAAAGGGAAAAGCAAAAACTAGAAAAACTATTTATGTAGGAAAGCTCTCAACAAGTAAAAGAAGAACAAGGAAATCTTTTTGGGTTTTCTTTTTAGATACTACAACTAACTACGCTAGAAAGAAAATCAAAAAGAAGCACGAAATATTTTTGTATTTTCTCAAACTTTTTCAAACAGACAAGAAGAAAGTGAGGAAATAAATTTAGCATGGATAATACAATGAAAAAGTGTGGACACCGACAACTGAAATGAAATGTGTGAACATGAATGTTATGTCGCTGGAAATATGTACCCACCCAAGCTTAGGCTTTTGGCCTAACTTGGTAATCAGTCTGTAGCCTGCATAATGATTGGAGTGACGGCTCACGGAGGCTAGTGCAGATGCATCAGCCTGCCGTGCGGCTACAACCGCCGCTTTATGGGCTCGTGCCTCGCTCTCAATAACAAAATATCTTCCCCTACTGTGAACATCAAAGAGAGCAGGCGCAGGCAAATATGTGCACACAATGGAACTTTTATTAAACAAAAGTTTAGAAGTGAAACTATGGGGTTCACCACTAAGGATCTTATGACGTTTCATAGCATCAAAGTCTAAGTATTGTGTGGGTAAAATAGGGTCATAAGGCCAAGGTGAAACAACCAGCTCTCTTGCTAAGCATGTGGCAGAAATTCCACCATAAAAATATCCACTACCAGCGTTGTGTTGCAACCTACGTGCAACAATCGCTCCAAGGTTATAACTCTTGTCACTAGTGAGAGCGGTGCATATGAGGCTCAAGTCTGGAGCACAAAGTGTACTACAGTTCTGTTTGCCTACAATGCATTTTCCATTAAATATAGCAAAGTACTGGATTGCAGGAAAATTAATGCTCTTTATTCTACATTGCGTCACTCCCCTAGTCTCACCATATATAGCAAAGACTATTCAAGAATATCTCAAACTTAGACCTTGGTGGTTCGTCAAGCGAACCCCGGAATGGGATTTTGCACTGGTGAGCAAATCTCTCTAAAGATATGGTGAATGGATTTTCATACAACTTAAATGACACCCTAGACTCACGGGGATGGAATTTAAATCCTTTGACAAATGATTTAGTGAGAGTGAGGTGTTGGTTGGACTTATCTGAAATGTAGGGACCGAGCTCGGTATTATGAACATATTGCTCAAACTATTCCTTAATGCCCACACTCACCATATAATCGTCACATGGCCATAAGCATGTTTTGGTGGCCGCATCTCGTATGGAACTTTCACTTGGTTCAACATAAGACCGGCGAACGGAGCTGCTACTAGAAGATGCCTCCGAGGATCTCCTCTTCGAAGAACTCCATCCAAAGAGGTTCATCATATTCACGTACAATTTTCTGAAATTTTTTGGCCAGAAAAATTTGTTAACAAAACTTCACAAGATTGAAAGCAACTACCCATAGGGATGCATAGAGGCCATAGCAACCATTCAAACTACTTAGAACTCTAAGAATTCAACATGCAAGATCATCTACAACATCACCAAGAGTAGCTAATTATTCAAAATATAGACCACTAAAGCAAAAACTAATTGGACAAACGAAGGAGTCACATACCAAGCAACAATCCCCCGAAACAATTTTGGAAACGGAGCTTCGAGCAAAGAGATCAAAATCCGTAGGTTTGAGAGCAAGAACACGAGGGGGAGAGAGAGAGCAAAGGTGATTTTTTCTAGAGGTATGTGGTGATGTCGGATGAAGAGATAAGTGAGGGGGCCCATGTGGGGACCACAACCCACCAGGGCGTGCCTGGGGGTCCTGGCACTCCCAGGTGGGTTGTGCCCACCTGGTTCACTATAGGCATGCAAAGTCCTATCATTTTTCTTCTTCTTTTTCGTTTTAGAAGGACTAGGTGCATTAGTGTTAATTATTTGAGAATCTTGTTCAATTCTCTTTGGGTGTCCCTCAGGATAAAGTGGTTCCTAAGTCACCTTACCTCCTCTAGTGGCTACTCTAACAGCAAAGTGATTTATATTGCTGTTCATTTCATCTAACGACTCTCTTTGAGATTTAGCATCTTATTCTAATTGAGGTTGAACCATAGAAGCATGCTTTCCCACACCTCTAACATCATTTGAGATTCTAAATAACAAGTCACTCAAGAGAGGAATCGTATCAGAATTTTATTTCATTTGTTTCATAACATTTGCATTGAAGTGATCTTGCTTGCTAATGTAATTTTAAAACTCATAAAGGCATTGGCTAGGGTGCATATTGTGAGGATTATCATTATCATTGAATTTCATTAGAGAATTTACCTCTACCACCTTAGGTGGTGGTGGTGTATCAAGCCCATGTATTTCTTCAATGGGAGGTAAATTTTTGACATCCACAACTTTAATACCTTTTTCCTTCATAGATTTCTTTGCCTCTTGCATATCTTCGTGACTGAGATATAAGATACCTCTCTTCTTCAGAGTGGGTTTAACCGGTGGTTCAGGAAGATTCCAATCATCATAATTTTTCAGTATGTTATTCAATAATTCTTCAGCTTGCCCAATAGTTTGCTCCCTGAAAACACAACCAGCACAACTATCTAGGAAATCCCTAGAAGCACCGATTAGTCCATTAGAGAAGATATCAAGTATTTCATTTTTCTTAAGAGGATGATCCGGCAAAGCATTAAGCAATTGTAGAAGCCTCCCCCAAGCTTGTGGGAGACTCTCTTCTTCAATTTGCACAAAGTTAAATATTTCTTGTAAGGCAGCATGTTTCTTATGAGCAGGAAAATATTTTTTAGAGAAGTAATAAATCATATCCTGGGGACTACGCACACAACCAAGAGCAAGAGTATTGTATCAATCTTTAGCATCACCCTTAATGAGAATGGGGATAATTTCAGAATATAATAATAGCAAACTTTTTCATCATGAGCAAAAAGGGTGGCTATATCATTTAATTAGTAAGATGTGCCACAACTGTTTCAGTTTCATAACCATGGAAAGGATCAGATTTAACCAAAGTAATCTACGTTGGGTCGACAGAGAATTCAAAATCCTTATCATCAACAAATACAGGTGAAGTAGCAAAGTGAGGATCACATTTCATTTTAGCATTCAAAGTCCTTTCTTTATACTTGCATAATATTTTTTCTACATCATCTATATCCTTATAAGCAAGAATATCTCTAGTTGTCTCCTCATTCATAACATAACCTTACGGTATCTTTGGCAATCCATATCTATGAGGGTTCTAATAGGTGTTTCAAGATTTTCAGCTTCAAGCTCTTCATCAGTTTCAGCATTCTCAAAAGATTTAGTTCTAGCAATTTGTTCATCAAGAAATTCACCTACTGGCACATTATCATGAGGCAAGGTACTAGCATCATCATGAGTAGCATTCATAGCAGAAGTAGCATCATCAATAACTTGCGACATATCAGAATTAATAGCATGTGGGGGTGTTGTAAGTTTACTTATAACAGAAGGTGAATCTAAGGCCAAGCTGGATGGCAGTTGCTTACCTCCCCTCATCTTAGAGTGAAAAATCTTAGTCTTAGCATCCTTCAGATTCTTGATAGTGATAAATTCATAATAGTCCCATGTGACTCAACAAATATAGCTTGCTCCCAAGCAACGACGCCAGAAAAAGGTCTTGATAACCCACAAGTATAGGGGATCGCAACTGTTTTCGAGGGTAGAGTATTCAACCCAAATTTATAGATTCGACACAAGGGGACCCAAAGAATACTTGCAAGTATTAGCAGTTGAGTTGTCAATTCAACCACACCTGGAGATTAATTATCTATAACAAAGTGACCAGTAGCACAGTAATACGATAGAATTGATAGTAGTGGTAGCAGCAACAGTAACGGTAACAGTGATAGTAATAGTTTTGTAGCAGTGAAAATAGTGACAGCAGCTGTAGTAACTTAGCAAGATCAATATGTGGGAAAATCGTAGGCATTGGATCGGTGATTTATTGGATGAGATTCATCATATAACAGTCATAACCTAGGGTGATACGGCACTAGCTCCAGTTCATAAATATAATGTAGGCATGTATTCCGTAAATGGTCATATGTGCTTATGAAAAGAACTTGCATGACATCTTTTGTCCTACCCTCCCGTGGCAGCAGGGTCATATTGGAAAATAAGGGATATTAAGGCCTCCTTTTAATAGAGAACCGGAACAAAGCATTAACACATGGCGAATACATGAACTCCTCAAACAACAGTCATCATAGGGAAGTGTCCCAACTATTGTCACTCCGGGGTTGCCAGATCACAACACGTAGTAGGTGACTATAACTTGCAAGATTAAATCTAGAACATAGATATAATGGTGATAACATAAAGGTTCAGATCTGAAATCATGGCACCCGGGCCCAAAGTGACAAGCATTAAGCATGGCAAAGTCATAGCAACATCCATCTCAGAACATAGTGGATACTAGGGATCTATCCCTAACAAAACTAACTCGATTACATGATGAATCTCATCCAACTCCTCACCGACCAGAGAGCCTACGAAGAAATTACTCACTCCTGGTGGAGATCATCTTGGAATTGGCGATGGAGGAGGGTTGGTGCTGACGAAGGCGGAAGATCCCCCATTCCAGAGCCCTAAACGGACTCCAGATCCAGCCTCTCAATGAAGAATAGGAGGTGACGGCGGCTCTGTATCGCGAAACGAGATAATTCGTCCTCCCTGATTTTTTTCTGGAAAAATGTGATTTTATAGCGTCGGTTTTAGGGTCTGCGGGGCCACCAGGTGGGGACAACCCACCTGGGCGCGCCTGGAGGGGGGCACCCTGGTGGGTTGTGCCCACCCAGGTACGCCCCTCCGGTGGTTCTTGGCTCCAGTATTTTTCTTTATGCATATAAAAAGTCGTCGCAATGTTTTGTTCCAATCTGAGAAATTTTATTTCTGCACACAAACAACACCATGGTAGTTCTTCTGAAAACAACGTTAGTCCGGGATAGTTTCATTCAAATCATGCAAATTTGAGTCCAAAACAAGAGGAAAAGTGTTAGGAAATTTAGGTATGACAGATATGTATCACTCCTCTCCATCTCCAGATCCTGCTTACCGCCAAAGATTTACCTAGCTTTGAATACCAATTGTCAGGTCCAGTGTTGGTTGGACCGAAATATCCAATAGACAGTCACAACAGGCAAGGGAATTACAATTTCAGAGGTTGATTGTGAGGAATTTAGATGGATTTCAGATAGGCTAGCCAGAAACTCAGGCGTCTGAACCCGATGGGTTGGTACGAAAAGCTTGATGGGTGGGATTAGTGTCTTTTCAGTGCGCTCAACATTGGGAGGTTTTGGATCTTTAGGTTTCGTACTTAGATGGTTTAGATGGTTTGGATCAACCCCTTTGGTTCTTTTATAGGGTTAGTATATTTACTGCACTTTGATCAAGTGTTGATTCTTAACACTATCAGGGTCCTGACGTGTGCTATAATGGTGGTATTGCATGCAGTTCACATCAGTTCTTGCACATCCATATAGTAAAGGAAGGGGTAAGATAAGGTGCCATCAAAATAATACTAGGCTGTCTGCAAGGTGTGTTGTCTTGTACCTTTAGGAAGTTTTAGTTGATATTTGCAGCTATTAGATATTTTCAAAACTTGATAGAGGCGAAGGTGTCCCGATGCTTCGATGAGAAGGTGATTATCGTTTTGGAGGAGTAGGCTTTGATGATCCGACTATGAACGAGCGAGGACGTTGCGCCTTAGCAATCGCTAAACTAACTCCGAGAGGTTATTGATCATGCCGGAGCATGATCAACCAAACCACCAAGGTCTATTTCCTACAAGTAAACGAAGAACAAGCAAGAAACTAAAATTGCAATTTGGATATTTTGAATATAAGATGAAATCTTTATTTATCAAGGAGGGGTTCTATGACGTCTTAGTCTGGTCATTGAACACAAACAAAGTACGTGAAGTTGCACCTATGGCGAACTATAATCTAAACAAAACCCAAACTCTAAACGAAGCCCTAAGGGATGTATATGGAGGAAGAGGGGGGAATTCTATGGCCCCTTGGGGGAGGGGTCTGAAACCAACCCTAACTCTATTTTCCCCACACATGGGGACTCTACAAACACCCTACACTTCAGTATTTCAAAATTACATGGGCCTGGCCCAAAAATAAGGTGGTGCAGCACCTAAAATAAGCTATGGGTGAAATTTATTAAGGGGCATCTTGTATATTTCGTCCATGTCCTTGTGGCTCATCACAGAGGCTTCGAAGTGCTCAAATATGAACTAGAAACGCCATTCTGGATCCCTTCGCGCGCGCCTTCATCTCCATGCTTGATCCTACTCTAGTGTTCATCCCTCTTGTCCATGCTAGGACCTTCATTAGTAATCAACACAAATGTATCCAATTTAGGTAGCATCATATTCTCATGAACATTAGAATTGTCACCAAGAAACCAAAGTACTTGATAATTCAATTGGCATGGGCGAGCTCTAGTAATTGGTCTAGTATGTATAGCAACATGGGATATGGGTGTAACAATGGTATTGATGTCCTCATCATCCTCCCCTTCTTGAAATGAAGTCGTCCTCGACGGAAACTCATCTTCCTCACCAAAATAAGGCTTCAAATCTGCAATGTTAAAAGTGGGACTATCCCCAAAATCTGTAGCCAGCTCAAGTTTATATGTATTATCATTTATTTTCTCTAACACCTTAAAAGGCCCATCAGCATGTGGCATTTGTTTTGACTTGCGCAAATCAGGAAACCTATCCTTACGCAAATGTAACCAAACTAGATCTCCAGGTGCAAAGACAACACGTTTACTACCCTTATCTTCAGCAAGTTTATATTTTGCACTCATGTACTCAATATTTTCCTTAGTTAATTCATGCATTTTTAATATTAATTCAGCATGTTGTTTAGCATAAAAATTAACCTTCTCTGAAGATGGAAGAGGTAATAAATAAATGGGTGCACGAGGTAGGAGACCATATACAATTTCAAAAGGGCACATCTTAGTAGGAGAATGCAGCGAATGATTATAAGAAAATTCAATATGAGGCAAGCATTCTTCCCACATTTTCTTTTTATTTTTCAAAACAGCCCTAAGCATAGTAGACAATGTTCTATTGACTACTTCAGTTTTTTCATCAGTTTGGGGGTGATAAGTAGTACTAAAAAGCAATGTAGTACCCAACTTAGCCCATAAACATCTCCAAAAGTGGCTAAGAAATTTAGTATCATGATCAGAAACAATAGTATTTGGCACACCATGCAAGCGAATAATTTCACGACAGAACAAATCTGCAACATTAGCAGCATCCTCACTTTTATGACATGGTACAAAGTGTGCCATTTTCGAAAATCTATCCACGACAAAAAATATGCTATCCCTCCCCTTCTTTGTTTGAGGTAAACCTAAAAAAAGTCCATAGATATATCCTCCCATGGAACAGTAGGTACATGAAAAGGCATATATAAACCATGAGGATTGAGTCATGACTTAGCTTTTTGACATGTAGTGCAGCGAGCAACCAAACGCTCCACATGCCTTCTCAGCTTTTTGACATGTAGTGCAGCGAGCAACCAAACGCTCCTCCGTCTTATTCACGCCAAAGTATCCCATTAATACTCCTCCATGCGCCTCCTGCAACAACAAAAGACGAACGGAGCTAGCTGGAATGCATAGCTTGTTAGCACAGAACACAAATCCATCATTAAGGATGAATTTGTTCCATGTTCCTCCTTCTTTACAATTATGCATTACATCTTTAAAATTAGCATCATGCACATATTGATATTTGATGGTCTCCAAACCAAATATTTTAAAGTCAAGTTGTCAAAGCATAGTATAACAACGAGACAATGCGTCAACGATAACATTTTCTTTATCCTTCTTGTGTTTAATGACATAAGGGAAAGTCTCAATGAATTCAACCCATTTAGCATGTCTAGGGTTCAGTTTTGCTTGACTTTTAATGTGTTTCAAAGATTCATGATCAGAATGAATAAAAAATTCTTTGGGCTATAAATAATGTTGCCATGTTTCTATGGTCCAAACAAGAGCATATAATTCTTTATCATATGTAGAATAGTTCAGACTAGGCCCACTCAATTTTTCAGAAAAGTATGCAACAGGTTTTCCATCTTGTAATAACACACCTCCTAATCCAATGCCAGTAGCATCACATTCAAGCTCAAAAGTCTTATTAAAATTAGGAAGTTGGAGTAAAGGAGCATGTGTCAACTTATCTTTCAATACCTTGAAGGCTTTTTCCTCGGGCAGGCTCCTGAGGAGCGGAGATATCTATGCAAGCCTCACCTCGTGAGGTTTAGATGACGTGAGCCATGACGACCAAGGCCAGGTGGGCGCCAGCAAGCGCAGAACAATAGTTTCCTCTTTGGTGCTAAGGAGGCAAGCACATGCGCGGAGTCCCGATGAATCAGGCAAAGGATTCCCTTCCCGTGCAACAAGACCAAGACCTCCAGGACGGCAGGACGGAGGTCATCGCTGAGCCCACCACGGTGTCATGACCAGAAGCTTTGCAGATGAAGACTACTTTTGTCAGGATAAGATGTACTAGTTGTCTCCCTTCGAATTTGGCCGTTGTGGGATCCCTTCCTGCCTTCATTTGGGAAAAGGACCAAGGCCACTATAAATAGGACCTAGACACCACAATAGAGGGGGATCCTGGATCACGAAGATCATGCTCTCTCCCACCAGCTCAAGAACACACCTCCTAAGGTTGTTCTTTCACTCTACTAGTTCATCCTTAGCCCACCTCGAGGCCAATCCACCACAAAGCAGGAGTAGGGTTTTACACCACAAGGTGGCCCTAACCTGAGTAAACTGTTGTGTCCCATTTCCTTCCTGTTCAAAGAGCTAGGCCATGATATTGGTGAGTAGGCAGACTGGGGAGGTTGAGTTCTTCGCACGGACCCCAGAGTTCGAATCTATCAAGGGTCTGCGGAGCCCAGAATCCAACATTTGGCGCACCAAGTAGGGGTGCATCGAAGACCCGCCTCTCTGTCCGCTACGCTCGGCTATCCGGCTCTCATGGCGGGCGCTACTCCATCGACTGGACTGACGCATGCTTTCGAGGGAGCCGCGGGCCTAGGAGCTTTCACCCTTGACTTGCAGCGGGTGCAGTGGCCACCCAAGTTCAGTCCGGGGCTGCCGCCACGATACGACGGCGCGACGGACTCGGGAGGATTTCTCCGTGCATATGAGGAGGCTGTCTTGGCAGCTGACGGCGACGACAAGGTTATGGCAAACAGGCTTCCCATGGCCCTCGCGAGCGCGCCGCGCGCCTGGCTTCTCAGCTTGCTGGAGTCTTCGGTGGCCTCCTGGGAGGAGCTACGCGGCCTTCTCATTGCATGCTTCACGGCACCGGCGCCCCACGCTGTCGCAACCCTTCTTGGTTGTTCGCAGGCGCTGCCCTTGGATCGCCAAGTCAAGCAATTCCTCTGCCAGGTGGGTGCTGCCCACGTACAACAGAGAGCTCCTCTGTGCTAGGAGGCGCCTAAGGCCGACCTCACCTTCGACTCGAGGGACAACCCCACGACCACCGCGGGCGCCGGCGCGCTCCCGATGCTCTGCACCCCCACCATCTGCAACGTGACAGTCACCAGGACCGTCATCGATGGTGGAGCCGGCCTCAATGTGCTTTCTGTGGAAGCACTTGGCTTGCTTCATGTTCCCCATGGCCGGCTCCACCCCACCAAGCCTTTCTCTGGAATCGTCGACGGGTCCACCTGCCCCTGGGGCAGATCCGTCTCCCCGTCACCTTCGGCACCCGCTACAACTAGCGCACCGATCTTATCGACTTCGACATCGCCCGCATCGGCCTCCCATACAACGCCATTCTTGGGTACCCGGCCTTGGCCAAGTTCATGGTGGAAACTCACCCTACCTACAATCTTATGGAGATGTCGGGAAGCAGCGGGGTCCTCACTGTGGCATGGGACACCAAGGACGCGTTATTGGCCCTCAAGCTCACCTTCTGGGCCGCGGCGGCTGCACGATCAATAGAGGAAGGAATCTCGGAGGCTCCTGGGGCTGCGCCGGCGAAGAAGAAGCGATTGTTCTCTCAAGATCATGCTAAGACAAAGCAAGTGCTGGTTGATGAAGATGGGGCATAGGGCGCCACCTTCACCATCGGCTCCGGCCTCCTTCCAGATCCAGAAGAGGCGTTGGTCAGCTTCTTGCGCACGAACAAGGATGTGTTCACATGGGAGCCCAAGGATCTAGTTGGCATCCCAAGGGGAATAACCGAGCATCACTGGAAGGTGTGCCCAAACATGCGCCCGCGGAAACAGAAGGTGCAACGGCAGTCCGTAGAGAAGCAGTCACTCACTACAGAAATCTGGCATTTTGCCGTCTGCCTCCTCTTTGTCGTCTGCCAGCTGACGGCAAAGAGGCTCTTTGTCACCTGCTTTGTGTAAGCGGATGGCAAAAAATAGCAGATGGCAAAAAGGCTATTTGTCATCAGCTGCTTCTTTCGTGTCAGCCAGCTGACAACAAAGAGCTAGAAGGCAGATGACAAAGAGCCAGGTGGGACCCATAGATTCTTTGTCGTCTGCCTGCTGGACCTTTGAAGTCCGCTGGCGGACGACAAAGAAAGGGCCCAGCGAACGATCGTCTCCCCATTCTGCTATGCACGCCCTTTGTTGTCTGCTAGCGGACGACAAAGAACGTGCCCCCTCTCTGTCTCTTCGGCCCCACCCACTCTCTCTCCCCCCTCTCTCTCTCACTCCACCCCGCGCCCCCAACTCATGCATGCCCGCGCCCGCGCC
>NC_041386.1:264871108-264871750 GCF_002162155.2 Triticum dicoccoides | reverse complement strand
CACCACCGCCTGACGCCCCCTCCGCTTGGCCAGCGCCACCCCACCACCCCGGAACCCTACGGCACCGTCGCCACCACCGCCCGGCGCCCCCTCCACCCGGCCAGCGCCCCTTCGCCGCTGAGCAACCCCGCCGCCCCTGGGGCCTACAGACCTTCCGTAGGCCGTCCCGCCCAGTGGCACCCCTCTTCTCCTCTTTTTTCTGTTTTTTTAGTTTAGATTACTTTTAGTTTTGTTTTAGATTTAGTCTAGTTTAGATTACTTTTAGTTTGTTTTTATATTTAGTTTAGTTTAGATTACTTTTAGTTTGGTCTTAGGTTTACTTTAGTTTTAGGTTTATATTTAGTCATGAAAATAACTAATAATAATTAGAAGAAGAGGAGGAGAGGAAGAATAGCTAGGTTTAGGTGTAGTTTTTTCCTGTTTTGTTTTAGGTTAATTAGTGCTAGGCTTAAGAAGAGGAAAAAGGAGAGAAGAAGAAGAAGAAGAAGAAAGAGGAGATGATGAGGAGAAGAAGAAAGCTAGAGGAGAGGAGGAGGAGGAGAAGAAGAAGACCACCGACACCCCGACCCCGACCCCGACCACCGACACCCCGACACCTGACAACCCGACCACCGACACCCCGACGCCGACCAACGACACCCC
>NC_041386.1:264840393-264870824 GCF_002162155.2 Triticum dicoccoides | reverse complement strand
CGACACCCTGACACCCCGATCGACCCCGGACATGATGATGATACAAAAACATCATATATATATTTGTGTTGATCAGGTGTATTTTTATTATGTTCATGATGATGATACACTTAAATTATATACATATTATTATGTTCATGTCAGGTATCCAAATTTTCTATGTTGTACAAATTTCGTTTACTTTTTTCATTGCAAGTGTTGACAGGATGGTGGGAAAGGGTCCAGAGCGCCCCGAGCCTCCTGCGAGCGCTACTGGGAGGGCTGGTTCCATTATTACAGCCCAGCCCCTCCGGAGAGTGCTGCTAGACAGTATGGAGATAGCTGCGGTAGGCGCTTCTTCTTTGGCTGGGAGAGGTCGTGGTAGGACGAAGAAGGCTGGTAGATGTGGACGTGGGAGCGGGAGAGGTAGGAAGGCTGCTATGCCTTCCTCGCCGCCACCCTCAGTTGATTCACCCGACCACAGGACTGCTCAGTCTGATGTGGACCCATCTCGGACTCCGGTCCATGAGCCTCCGGTCGCTGATCCTTCACCCCACCAGACTCGGGTCGCTGATCATTCACCCCACCAGACTCGTGTCGCCGATCCTTCACCCCACGTGAGTCTGGTCCCAGAGTCATCATCCCAGAAGACTCCGGTCACGGGGTCTTCGTCCCAGAAGACTCTGATGCCGCAGTCTTCTTCCCACGAGACTCCGGAGGCTAGTGGCCCTACTGATGGTAGCGAGGACACCTTTTCAAATGATAGCTACAACGACTATGAGCTGGTTGTGAAGGGCAAGAAGGTCTACAAGTGTGGCTTTACAAAGCTCCCGCCCATGATGACGACCCCCGACAAGAGGTGGTTGATTTCGCCTAATGGGTTGAAGTAAGTGCATTTACTATTTTTAACCTTTTTCCTTCATGTTCCTTCAAATTAATATCTAATGCATTGGCCTTGTCATACTACAGGGGCTGGGTACACCCCCGTGGTGTCCGCAGGACCAACCAGGTCCTTGGTGTGCTTTGCCGGCAACACTTCCCCGGGTGGGTCACGTTGCCCGGTGAGGGTTAGGTTCCACAGCTAGCACTGAGCTGGGAGCTGTACTCGGTTACCCCGGTCCCGCCGGAGGAGATGGTCGCTGGTGTCTTCTACGAGACGGTGGCCAACATTGTGTTCCGTCGGTTTTGGGTAGTTTCTCCTTACAGAATTAAAAGTCAACACTACCTAGTGATTGTACTAATCAGTGTCGTCTTGTTTGATTGCAGACCTTCTACAGGGTTTCAGAGGGAGAGTAGGAGGCCATGTGTATGGTTGTCTAAACCAAGTGCAAGCACCTACTTCAGAACTTACGGCACGAGGCTCGGGCGCAGGCCATTCGAGACTACTATGCCTCAAAGGGTATTAGGAGGGCCAAGTAGAAGTGTCGCGGCAAGTTTCTGAGTAAGGAGAAGTACATGCAGGTAATTACCTATTCTTAGGGCCTTGAACTTAGTTTTCTTGATTTGATTCATAGGTGTAGCGCTGAAATTTCTCTTGACTAACTTAGGTGCCCCTGAGATGGTGTGTGTGGATAAGATGGACTATTGGGAGGCATTGTTGGATGCGTGGTGCTCTCCCGAATGGCTAGTCGAACACCATAGGGCCAAGGATAAGTGCGACCAAATGGAAGGTGTGCCACACCATCAAGGGAGCTCCAACTTGTTTGAGTATGGGGATAACTGGGTATGTGGTTTGCTACATGATTCATGCAATTTCATTCTTCATGCTAGCATTTATCCCTTCCAAAATGACTTAATATGCTTAGTTAGTTAAAAAAGGCATAACTACCTTGGATAGTTCATTTATGACATATTTAGCTCTAAAATGACATAATAACCTTAGATAGCTCTATAAAATAACTTAATATGCTATAGTTAGTTAAAAATGGCATAACTACCTTTGATAGCTCAATAACGATCTAAACTAGTCTTAGCTAGTTCATTCATTACATAATTAGCTCTTAAATGACATAATAACCTTAGATAGCTCTATAAAATGACTTAATATGCTTTAGTTAATCAAAAAATGGCATAACTACCTTTGATAGCTCAATAACGACCTAAACTAATCTTAGCTAGTTCATTCATGACATGATTAGCTCTAAAAATGACATAATAACCTTAGATAGCTCTATAGAATGCCAAAATATGCTATAGTTAGCTAAAAATGGCATAACTACCTTGGATAGCTCAATAATGACATAATTAGCATACTTTGGTCAAAATGGGATAATAATCTTGGTTACCTCGAAAATGACCTAAACTTAGCTTATTTTCCTCGAAAATGACATAATAACCTTTCTTAGCTCCAAAATGACCTATTTACATAGCAATATCATTCTTCATGCTAGCTTGAGCCCTTAACTAATATTTTGTTCCTCGCTCTCAGGCGCACCACCACAAGAGGCATGTGCCAAATCTGTTCGACCTCTATGGCATGGCCCATATGGCCTCGTACAAGAAGGCCAAGCCATTCACAGAGTCTGACCTAGATCGTCCAGAGAGCTTCACCAACATCTCCTCCCACCACAAGCTTGTGAAGTACATAGACGAGGAGAAGGCGAGGAAAGGGGAGGACTTTAACCCGAGCCAGGATCCTTTTGATACAGAGCTGGTAATGATATCTGGTGGCGGGAAGTCCCATGGATCTCAAGCCATTGGTGATGGACTGATACGTTGTTCTAGGACTCTCCCGCAGATCAAGAAGCGCCCGAGTAGCTCTGATCCTGAGATAACGCCTCGTGCATGGCCTATGGAGATTGCCATGGCGGTTAGTTATACGGACTCTCTCACTTTTCCTCCATTACAATGTGTGTGCGTCCGTCGATGATTACAATGCTAACGAGGAGTGGTGTGTTGTAGGCATTGGTTGAGAAAGAGAGATTAAAGACCCATGCGCTTTTGGAGGAGGCAAAAAGGGCGGTGGCGGAGAGAGAGAGATGGAGGAGAAGACGGCTAAGCTGTTGGAGGAGGAGAGGAACCGGAACAAGGTGTCTAACCGGGCCCTATACGAGCTCATCGTGGTATGTTTCTCGTGCATATTAGCCCAACCATGCACGTAATGTTTGCATTACTAACAAATTTGACTGACTAGTGAGAACCAAATGTGCAGACCAAGTGCGAGAAAAACGGTCAGGCCCCTCCGTCGATGCCCCATATTGCTCCAGCGACCACGGTGAGTTTGACTTGAATGGTCCTTAGTTACTACTATTCACATTTCAGTTTGCATCATGCTAACGAGACATTATTGGAAATGATCTGTGGTGCAGCATGGCTCCCGACAAGCATCGACCAATCCTTCTACATCCGCCGATGCAGGAACCTCGACCGGTCCTTCACCTCCGTCTGCCACTGGCACAACCTCGACCATTCCTACAACTCCGTGATAACGGTCTTTTTCTTCTTATTTAGCCTGTTTAGTCCATTTTAACATACTTTAGCCTATTTAGTCCACAAATGACATAATAACATGAAGAAAATCAAGGAAGAGGAAGGAAAGAAGGAATAGGAAGCAAAGAAGAAGAAGTTCTTCTTCTTCTTCTTTTCTTCTTCTTCTTATTGTTCTTCTTCTTCTTCTTCTTCTTCTTCTTCTTCTTCATCTTTTCATCCTCTTACTTGTTTTTATTCGTAAATGGCATAATAACCTTGCTAACCTCATAAATGTCATATACTTAGCTTGTTGTCCTCTAAAATGACACAATAAGCTTAGTTAGGTCAAAAATGGCATAATTACCTAGGTTAGCTCAAAAATGGTATTTTTCTTCTTATTTAGCCTGTATAGTCCATTTTTGACATAATTTAGCCTATTTAGTCCACAAATGACATAAAGATGAAGAAAATAAAGGAAGAGGAAGGAAAGAAGAAATAGGAAGCAAAGAAGAAGAAGAAGTTCTTCTTCTTCTTCTTCTTATTCTTTTCCTCCTGTTACTTGTTTTTATTCGTAAATGGCATAATAACCTTGCTAACCTCATAAATGTCATATACTTAGCTTGTTGTCCTCTAAAATGACACAATAAGCTTAGTTAGGTCAAAAATGGCATAATTAGCTAGGTTAGCTCAAATATGGCATTTTTCTTCTTATGTAGCCTACTTAGTCCATTTATGACATAACTTAGCCTATTTAGTCCACAAATGACATAATAAGATGAAGAAAATCAAGGAAGAGGAAGAAATGATGGAATGGGAAGAAAAGAAGAAAAAAAGAAAATCAAGTTCCTTCTTCTTCTTCTTCTTCTTCTTCTAACTTTCTTGTTTCCCATTTTGCAGATTTAATTCACTATATGGAAGCTTGTATGGATTGAGTGCTTGTTTCCCTGTTCTTCTTTTTGTTTTATCGAAGAATAATGTGGAACTTGTTATATGGATGCATGGAAAAATGTGTTGGACAAACATTGTGATATTACTGTAATATGTCTGGATGGAACTGTGTTTCTTATGTATGTATGTTGTCATGGATGGAACTACGTGTTAGATACATCATATGTCTGTTGTGCCTGTGAAATATATATATATGTATATCTGTGTGTGAATTCCTGTGAAATTATATGGATATAAATAAAAACAGGGGATATATAGCCTCTTTGTCGTCTGCTGGCGGACGGCAAAGAGGACACGTGGTAGCTACCTGTAGACACTAGGAACAGTGGCTTCCTATTTGGTCAGCTATGCCGTCTACCAGCGGATGGCAAAGACCTTTGAATCTTTGTCGTCTGCTCGCAGATGGCATAGCGGCCACATGGCAGCTTCCCAGTGCTGGCCTAGCTGAGCTCTTTGCCATCTGTCAGCGGACATCAAAGAGCACCGTTAACCCCCTAACGGCTCTGACCCCACCCCACTGCCGTCCATTGTCTTTGCCGTCTGCGTGCCTCGGATGGCGGATGCCACAAACCTTTGTCGTCCTTTTCTAAGAAGCGGATAGCAAAGAAGTCCTATGTTGGCACGTGTTCAGACGGACAGTATGCTTTCTTCTGGCGGACGACAAAGAAATTTGCCATCCGGGATATATGCATATGCCGTCCGCCATGGCAGACGGCAAAGAAGCTGATTCCAGTACTGGTTCATCATCCAAGAGACCCACAAACTGCAAGAAGCTGGTATCATTCGGGAGGTGCGGTACCCTGAATGGTTGGAAAACTCGGTTATTGTCCCCAAGAAAGCTGGGAAGGAGCGCATGTGCGTCGATTTTACCAACACCAACAAGGCTTTCCCTCAAAGCCCCTTCCCGCTTCCACGTAGCGATCAGATCGTCGACTCGACCGCTGTCACAGCCCTAGAATATTGGCCTGCAATAGTTGCATTTGTATCCATGCATCATGTCTAAGTTTAAATGAATTTGAAATAGGGATGATCAATCCCTAACACCAAAAGAACTCAACTAGGTTCAACTTAAAAAAATTGCGTTTGCTCCCTCCAAACTACTCCCCTTTAACTTCATATGCAATTATTTACATTCCGCTGCTATACTCTTAAAATTGCATGTGTAGGTTGATTGCTTGACTTGTGATAAGTTGCTAAAATCTTCCAAGACTTAAAAGTGGGAAAAGGCTAGATTTTTATTTGGTCGGGTAGTCTAATCACCCCCTCTGGACATACTTTCGATCCTATGGGAAGGAAATGAAAACTTTGCACAAAGGAATTTGTGAGGAGATGATAATTTTCACATTCAACTGCGATGAAGTGAGGCCGACATTAGCAGCATATTGTGCAAGCTCTTGAAGGATTCCGGCCCCTTCCATGAACTGGTTATGCGGCCATTCGCACGGCCGTACCTACACCATTCTCCGGGTGTGGAGATCACTGTCAGATGTCTCCCCAAGAACTCCCTTGGAGTTCTTCTTGGAAGCAAACTTCGTAACGATACTCATCTTATTCCTATGAATAAAATTCTGAAATTTTTAGTCCACCAAATGTTTCTCAACAAAACTTCACAAGAGTTAAAGCAACTACTGATAGAGATGCATAGAGGCTATATGAAGCATTCAAAATACTTAGAACTCTAAGAATTCAACATGCAATCGCATCTACAGCAGCACCAAGAGTAACTAATTGTTCAAAATATAAACCACTAAAGCAAAAACTAATTGGACCAACGGAGGAGTCACATACCAAGCAACAATCCCCCGAAACAGTTTCGGAAACGGAGCTTCGAGCAAAGAGATCGAAATTTGTGGGTTTGAGAGCAAGAACACGAGAGAGAGAGAGAGAGAGAGAGAGAGAGAGAGAGAGAGAGCAATGGTGATTTTTTTCTAGAGGTAGGCGGTGATGTGGGATGAAGAGATAAGTGAGGGGGCCCACGTGGGGACCACAACCCACCAGGGCGGGCCTGGGGGTCCTGGCATGCCCAGGTGGGTTGTGCCCACCAGGTGCACCTCCCTCTCATGTTATTTGCATCAAAAATTTAAAAATATTCAGAAAAATAATTTATTAATTTTTCAGAGCATTCTAAGAACTTCTATTTTTGGTCATTTTTATTGCACGGGAAATTCACAAAACTGACAAAACATGGCATTTTATTTCATTTAACTAATAAAAACAGAAAACAAAAGATAGGAACAGAAGGTACTGCTTACTAAATTCATCAACTTCATACCTTCCAAACATGATCCATTAATAAGGTTGATCAAGTCTTATTAACAACCACTTTTGATTAGCATGAAACCAATTTTTTTTCATAAATCACTAAGTTACCTCAACGGGGATATGAATGTCCCCAACAAGAAGCATTTCATATTTATTTTTGGCACTAGGTAGAGGTAGTTGAAAACTTCCAATAGTGATTGTCAAAGATTTTCAATAACATTAATACCATTCACCTGGAATTGTTTCTTCAGAAAGTGCACCGTATGCTCTTTACCATTGATATGATAAGTGACCTTGCTTTTATTGCAATCAATAACAGCCCCTGTAGTATTCAAAAAGGGTTTACCAAGGATAACCGACATGTTGTCGTCCTCGGGCATCTCAAGTATAACAAAGTCAGTCAAAATAGTAACATTAACAACAACAACGGGCACATCCTCACAAATACCGATAGGTATGGCAAAGATATTTCAGTAGGTGTGAGTTTATTCAAATCATGTCTTTTATATAAAGATAAAGGCATAATACTAACAGTAGCTCCTAAATCACATAAAGCAGTTTTCACAAAGTTTCTTTTGATGGAGGAAGGTATAGTGGGGATTCCCGGATCTCCAAGGTTTTTAGGTACTCCATCTTTAAAAGTATAATTAGCAAGCATGGTGGAGATTCCAGCTTCCGGGATTTTTCTCTTATTGGTGATGATGTCTTTCATGTACTTTGCATAAGGAGGCCTTTTTAAGATATCAGTCAAGCAAGAGTACGCAAAAAGACTAGCCTAATCATTTCAGCAAAGAGTTCGAATTCTTCGTCATCTTTATTTTTAGTTGACTTGGGTGGAAAGGGCATAGGTTTTTGAACCCATGGTTCTCTTTCCCCACCATGTTTTCTAGCAACAAAGTCCCTTTCATCATATCTTTTATTCTTGGGTTGTGGGTTATCAAGATCAACAACTGGTTCTATCTCAACATCATTGTCTGGTTCTTTATTATTTGTTTGAGTATCTTCATGAACCTCATCATTATCTTTTTTCATTATCAGAAGGTGAGTGTTCACTATAGATTGAGTTTCAGCATCAGAAATAGAAACTTCATTATCATTATCAGGAGGTTTTTCTACTTTAGGTTCACTAGAGGCATGCAAAGTCCTATCATTTTTCTTATTATTTTTCTTTTTAGAAGGGCTAGGTGCATCAGTTTTAACTCTTTGAGAGTCTTGTTCAATTCTTTTTGGCTTTCCCTCGGGATAAAGTGGTTCTTGAGTCATGCTACCTCCTCTAGTCATAATTCTAACATCGTGATCACTTATATTATCATTCATTTCATCAAGCAATTCTATTTGAGATTTAGCAACTTGTTCTAATTGAGTTTGAACCATAGTGGCATGCTTTCCTACACCTCTAACATCATTTGAGATTCTAAATAACAAGTCACTCAAGCGAGTAATCATATCAGAATTGTATTCAATTGTTTCATAACATTTGCACTGAAGTAATCTTGCTTTCTAATGTAATTTTCAAATGCATAACATTTGCACAAAGTTAAATATTTCCTGTAAGGCAGCTTGTTACTTATGAGCAGGAAAATATTTTTCAGAGAAGTAGTAATTCTTATCCTGGGGACTACACACACAACCAGGAGCAAGAGTATTATACAAAGTCTTAGCCTCACCCTTTAATGAGAACGGAATAATTTGAGAACATAATAGTAGCGTATTTTCTCATCATGAGCAAAAAGAGTGGCTATATCATTCAACTTAGTAAGATGTGCCAAACAGTTTCAGTTTCATAACCATGGAAAGGATCAGATTCAACCAAAGTAATTAACTCTGGGCCGATAGAGAATTCATAATCCTTATCATCAACAAATATAGGTGAAGTAGCAAACTTAGGATCACATTTCATTTTAGAATTCAAAGTCTTTTCTTTATACTTGCATAATAATTTTTCTAGATCATCTCTATCCTTACAAGCAAGAATGTCTCTAGTTGTCTCCTCATCCATAACATATCCTCCCGGTACCTTTAGCAATTCATATCTAGGAGAACTAGGTGTAATAGGTTTTCAAGATTTTCAGTTTGAAGCTCTTCATCAGTTTCAATAATTTCATCAGTTTCAGCATTCACAAAAGCTTTAGTTCAAGCAATTTTTTCATCAAGAAATTCACCTAGTGGCACATTATCATCAAGCAAGGTACTAGCGTCATCATGAGTATAATTCATAGCATAAGTAGCATCATCAATGACTTGCGACAAATAAGGATTAATAGCATGTGGTGGTGTTGCAAGTCTACTTATAACAAAAGGTGAATCAAGTGCAGAGCTAGATGGCAGTTCCTTACCTCCCCTCGTCTTAGAGGGAAAATCTTAGTCTTAGCATCCTTTAGATTCTTCATAGTGATAATTTGATAATAATCCCAAGTGACTCCACAAATATAGCTATGGTCCCCGGCAACAGAGCTAGAAAAAGGTCTTGATAACCCACAAGTATAGGGGATCGCAACAGTTTTCAAGGGTAGAGTATTCAACCCAAATTTATTGATTCGACGCAAGGGGAGCCAAAGAATATTTGCAAGTATTAGCAGCTGAGTTTTCAATTCAACCACACCTGGAGATTAATTTTCCGCGGAAAAGTGATTAATAGCAAAGTAGTATGATAGTTTTGATAGTAGTAGCAACAACAAAAGCAATGGTAGCAGTGATAGAAATGATTTTGTAGCAAGTGCAATAGTAACAACAGCAGTAGTAACTTAGCAGAAACAATATAAGAGAAATTCGTAGGCATTGGATCAGTGAATTCGTTGGATGATATTCATCATATAACAATCATAACCTAGGGCGATACGGCACTAGCTCCAGTTCATAAATATAATGTTGGCATGTATTCCGTAAATAGTCATACGTGCTTATGGAAAGAACTTGCATGACATCTTTTGTCCTACCCTCCCATGGCAATGAGGTCCTATTGGAAACTAAGGGATATTAAGGCCTCCTTCTAATATAGAACCAGAACAAAGCATTAACACATAGTGAATACATGAACTCCTCAAACTACGGTCATCACCGGGAAGTGTCCCAACTATTGTCACTCCGTGGTTGCCGGATCATAACACGTAGTAGTTGACTATAACTTGCAAGATCAGATCTAGAACACATATATAATGGTGATAGCATAAACGGTTCAGGTCTGAAATCATGGCACCCGGGCTGAAAGTGACAAGCATTAAGAATGGCAAAGTCATAGCAACATCAATCTCATAACATAATGGATACTACGGATCAAGCCCTAACAAAACTAACTCAATTACATAATGAATCTCATCCAACTCCTCACCGACCAGTGAGCCTACAAAGGAATTACTCACTCCTGGTGGGGGCATCATGGAATTGGCGATGGAGTAGGGTTGGTGATGACGAAGATCGAAGATCCCCCTCTCTGGAGCCCCAAACGGACTGCAAATCTGGCCTCCCGATGAAGAACAGGAGGTGGCGGCGTCTCCGTCTCATGAAATGCGATAATTCTTTTTCCCTTATTTTTTCTCTCCAAATATGTGAATTTATATTATGAGGATTGAGGTCTGCGGGGCCACCAGGTGGGGACAACCCACCTGGGCGCACCTGGAGTGGGGCGTGCCCTGGTGGGTTGTGGCCACCGAGGTGCCCCCCTCCGGTGGTTCTTGGCTCCAGAAATTCTCTTTTATTGTATAAAAAATTCTCACAAAGTTTCGTTCCAATCCGAGAAATTTTATTTCTGCATAAAACAACACCATGGTAGTTCTACTGAAAACATCGTCAGTCCGGGTTTTCATTCAAATCATGAAAATTAGAGTCCAAAACAAGAGGAAAAGCATTAGGAAAAGTAGATACGGTGGAAACATATCAGGATGCCATGGAGCCCCTTCCCCAGGAGATCGTCGAGCGCGAGCTAGACATGGAGGAGGAGGCGGCGGAGATCGACGAGCGCCAGCGGGAGTAAGACTCTTTGTTTTATTTAGAGCGTCGGTCTTTAATTTGTTAGAGTGATTTTTAGGTCAACTAGCTCTATTCAATTGCTGAACCTGCTCGATTAAGAAGTGTGGGTGTGCTGTACGCTCTTTTGTGTACCCAAATTATGCAATGACGTCGATGACCAATGTAACTAGGGAAATTTGGACCAAATTTGCATGTTGAAACTCATCACACATCGGGTAAGCT
This sequence comes from Triticum dicoccoides, assembly GCF_002162155.2. NCBI lineage: Eukaryota > Viridiplantae > Streptophyta > Magnoliopsida > Poales > Poaceae > Triticum > Triticum dicoccoides. Next base: position 264,860,039 of record NC_041386.1, on the reverse strand, counting down.
ATATGAATCGTTTGTGATGTTCACATATCGTACATAGTGCTGAATAAGGGACCGTCTCTGATAACACTTTGCACGCCAATTATCGCTGCATCGAGCCAAAATTTTTGGCTTCTACGGAAATATCTACCTCCCCCTCCCCTCCCCTTACCAGAAGCCACATTTCCCGTGTTTCCACCTTCCTTTCCAAGTTCAATCTTTCACTCCTTGCTTGCAGCGCCGCCTCCTCACCGGCGACCCTCCTTCACGCTACTCGGCCTCGTCGATCTAGGCAGGTAATCCACACCCGACCCCCATCCTCCTCCTCCTACATCCCACATGCCCCGACCGCCGGCCCGACAACTTCCACCCAAATCATCGCCCCCTACTCCAAATAAGTGTTTCCCTAAGCCATGGTGCATGCAGTATATCCAGGAGCTCAAGGAGCATTTGGCAGCGGAGAAGCAAATAGCGGCCGCACGCGCGGATAAGGTTGTGATGGCTACCATTCGTGCCACCTCCCAGATCTTGGAGGAGCACCTCATCATTGAGGCCACAGTCAACACTCGCGAGCTGACGCCGCGACACGGTTGGTTGCTTTAAATGGCAGTTCATGGCATTTTCTCGAGTCCACCGTTGGTGCCTTCGACAAAGACTACGAGGTGTTTTGTCAGCTTTCCCATGCTTACCTAAACTCGAGAGCCAGCAGGTTGGTGCCTAGAGTGACCCAGGCAACTCACCACAATGACGAGGGCACCCACGATGTGGAGGCCTCGCCCTCTTCCAAGTCCAAGGAGCCAACCGTCATCGATATCTCCAACCATGGGGAGTAGCTTGTCGTATTAGCTCACTATAAGGACTTATGTTCAGTCAGCTAGCTACACCAATTAAGCATGTTCGGTTTACCTGTTGCATGTGTTGCTCCTGCCTTTTCCTAACAAATTCTAGTGAATTGTCCTATGTACTTTTACCATGCAATCTGATCCTCTAGTGTATATGTTCTATATGTCATGCAATGTGGTGCTCACTTATTAACTGTTTGGTTAATTTGTTGTCATGTTCAGTTAACTGTTTGGTTCAATTATGCAATTTTGATGTTCAATTCTTCTAGGTGCAATTTTGTATTGTCTTCCATGTGAGAAATAAATCGAATTTGGATGTACAAAATACATGAGAAACAAATACAATTGCTATATTTCCAAGTCATCAAGCACGCTTGGTTTGGTTAACTGTCTGATCTTCTAGTATGTTATATATTGTGCAATGTGGTGCTCAGTTAACGTTTGGTTCATTTGTTGTGGTGTTTAATTAATTGTTTGGTTCAATTCTGTAACACTGTCGGATTACAGGTTCCGGCAAGCCCTTGAGGTTCGAACACTGGGGTGCGCATGAAGATCTCTCTCCCCTAGCTCACGCTCTCACCACAATCTCAAAGCCTAGCTCGTTGAACCCGAGGAACAAGGGACACAAGAGTTTATACTGTTTCGGGCCTCTGTTGTGGTGTAATACCTTACTCCAGTGTGGTGTGGTGGATTGCCTTGTAGGCTGAGGATGAACAAGTACAAGGGCTGAACAGCCTCCTGAGGAGAAGTGTTCTTCAGCTCAATGAGCTTGTATGGAGGCCTTGGTGGAATGGATCCGGTCCAAGATCAGATGCCTCCCTACGGTGGTGGCTAGTCCTATATATAGAGGCCCGGGTCCTCTCCCCAAATATTAGGCGGGAAGGGATCCCACAACGGATAATTTGAAGGGGGACAACTAGTACAAGTTATCCTAACAAAAGGTGGTCTTCGCCTGCCAAGGACTCTGGTGGTGACGCCATCATAGGCTCCGCGGTAACCTCCCTCCTGCCGTCCTGCTGGTGTTGGTCTCGTTGAACCAATATGGAAATCTTTGCCTGATGCCTTGGGACTCCTCGCCTGCACTTGCCCCTTTAGCACTAAATAGGCAACGAGTACTCTACACCCGCTGGCGCCTGCCTGGCCTTGGTCGTCATGGCTCACATCACGAGCTCCTCGCGAGGTGCCCCTTGTATAGATATCTCTGCTCCTCGGGAGCCAGCCTAGGGAGGCCACCCCGGAGTAGGTCTTGTGTCATCCATCTCTCGAGGCTTGGCCCCTCGCGAGGGTCTTGAGTGGTTGTTGATGAAGATGGGCCATACCAGGCTGCTGGTGGAGCCACGCCCTGGGCCTCAGGCAGGCAAGTCTAGGAACCCCCGTTCCCAGGATGCCGACAGTAGCCCCCGGGCCCAAGGCGCGCTCGTACTTAGCTTCACGGCAAAGCCAAGGGTCATGTGCGGAGTGTCGCAGGCCCCAATTGCTTGCGGCCTTGATTGACGCATGACGATTGACCAGTCATGGGCATCTTTGCTTCCCCACGCTGCCTCAGTAACTGCCCGTCTGACAAAAGGCTGGCGCGTGCCACAATGCCCTCATTGCTTCCCTTCGTCTTTGCTCCAGATCCCCTTTCTTTCTCCTCTTGCCCCAAGAGACCTCCTACCTGCTAGGGATTCTCCCCAACATTGCATCTGATGGTGCTCGACAAGGCCAAGGCCTTGTGCGCCTCACCCGCCTGGTACGAGCCAGCCTTGAGCAGGCCCACCGTCTCAGAGGAGAAGCTTGCCGCCGCGTGCCGCATGATGGTGGGTGATGACGATGAGGGAAGAGTGGTGGCGCTGCGGGCCAGCTCTGCCAAGCCTGAGGCTACGGGTAGCACCTTTCGTCCCTTCTTCCTGAACAGCGTGTTCGCGGGGCTGGTTCCTCACTTTTCCAATTTCTTCTACGTCATGCTCAGCCACTACGGCCTCCATGCACTTCACCTCCATCCCAACTCCATTCTCTTCCTGAAATTTTTGCCTTCTACTGCGAGGCATTTGTGGGGGTGATGCCATCCGTGGCGCTGCTGCACCATTTCTTCTACCTTCGGATCAAGGACGACCACTGCTCGGGATGCGCCAATTTCATCGCAGCCAACGGGACCAACGCAATGGCTACTTGTGGACGCCAAGTGGTCCTACCCCCGCCTGTTGCTGCCGACCGTGATGCCTTCTTCTAACGAGGGCTGGCTCAGCGCGAAGCTCTACGACCCCCGGGCGAAGCATGTGCTGGAGAAAATGGCCGCTGATCTGAAGCCCAACGATCCGAGGGCGCAGAAGCTGACAGGGGCCATCATACACAAGGAGTTTCTGGTGCAACGTCTGGCCCTACTTCAGGCGCATTGATGCCCCCTTTGGAAGCTCGAGGACGAGGGGGATGGCCTCCGCCTGTGCCCTAACTCTCTGTCCAATGAGGAGCTGGACGCTGCCCTGCGACTCCTAGTCGGGGAAGACCAGGGATTCCCGTCGGACTCACATCATCCACTGTACCGCCACATTGACGGGGTAGATATCGCCGCCGCCATGCCCGTCTTCAATGAATACGAGCTTGTGCCTCCGGTGCCCTCCGAGGTCCTGGTGGCGATGACTCCGGTGGTGGTGTCTTCCGGTGACTCTGATGAGGAGGAGGAGCGGGACTCGGAGGTTACCCGGGAGGGGGCAATGGAGACTTCCCCCCCGCGCAAGGCCGACCTCCTTCGCGCCTTGCCTGATGATGATGAGGCTGACAACCATCCGGTGAAGGAGGTCCTACCCTCCGCTGGGGTCTCCACGAGGTCTCGGGTTACCCCCTCGAAGAAGCCGCTGGATGGGGTCTTGACAAAGAGCCGGTCGGCACTGATCTACCGAGGCGACGCTCCTGAGATCTGTGCATCAGTGCCCCAGGCTGTGAAGCCTACGGGCTTCGCAGTCCTGAAGAGGCCGAGGGATTATGCCGCCATGGATAAGTAAGTGCCTCATCCTGATTTTGTTCTTGCTCTTGCTGCTGCTTTTGACGCCCTTCCTTGCTCTGCCCAACCAACGTCGGCAGCGAAGAAGAAGAAAGAAGGGGCGCCCATGCCTTCTGTGACCTAGCAGCCTGCCGTGGCCGCGCCTCCTCCTGCGCGGAAGGGTGGTGACGCCGAGCTGGAGTAGTCAGTTACGGTGCAGGCCGTAGAACGCAGCCGCCTGGAGGAGCTAGAGAAGAAGGTGGCGGCGAAGAAGGCCCAGCTGGAGGCCAAGGCGAAGGTTCTTTCCGAGGACCGTGCGGCCTTCAAATCTTTTGAGGAGAGTTCCCGTGCGGTGCTGCAGGGTTTCTATGAGAATGGCTTGGAGAAGTCGCTGGCGACCAATGACGAAGGCCCTGCCCAGCTGCTCCCTCGTCTTGTCGTGGCGCTCGAGGGTGTTGCCAATGGAATTGGTACCCTGGTGGAGGGGACCGCGCGCTCTCCTCCTATGCCCTGACGCGCGTCTTCAGCCATCTCTATCTTCGTGACCCTAGAGTTGACCTCAGCGAGCTGCTCGAGCCCGTGGAGGAGGAGCGCTGCACAGCTGCTGCTGCAGTCGTGGAGGGCTAGGTGGAGGCCCTGCTATAGAAGTTCCTTCCTATCGCGCCTGCATCTCCAACCGACAGCGCCGTCAATCTTGCGACCAAGGCCAACGATGCGACCGACGGTGACGCTGCCGATGGGAAGGCGCTTCCTGACAACGGTGCCCAAGGCTGAAGACAAGGCTTGCTGGTGAAGGACGGCGCTCCTTCTCGTTTTATTTTTCTGCAAACTTCCCTATGACATGAGACGTGCCTCGTGGAGCCGTTAAAACTCTGCTTGATGTTTGAATGACAATATGATGTGTAATAATTTATTTAGGTTCCACGATTTCCTTCCCATTTGCTTGATGTTCTACGTCGGCAGGGCCCGACCCTGAGCATACCTCAGCCACCGTTGGGCCGTCCGGATCACCAGGACATGACCAAGGGGTGAGGGGCTACATGGCCAATTAGGCTCCTGAGTCGTGATGCTTAGGAGTCCACCTTGACGTGCAAACGGCCTGCTGGAAGGAAATGCAAAAATAAGCCTTAGGGTTCTATGTCGGCAGGCCCTGACCCCGCGCATACCTCAGCCGCCGTTGGGCCATCCGGATCACCAAGACGGGGACCAAGGGGTGAGGGGCTACGTGGCCAGTTAGGTCCCTGAGTCGCGATGCTTGGGAGTCGCCCTTGACTCTCAAACGGACCTTCATACCAGCCCTCGCCGAGGTCCCGCTCGGGAGGGGTGCGCGACGACTAGATTCGAGGGACCTGGCAGGGCGGCGTACGCTAAGCGAGGCCTGAGCGCAGCCCCCGTGCCCAGCCCCTCATGCGACTCTCCCGAGGGGGAGCGTTGCGGTGAGGCTGGACCATGGGGCCGCCCTCAATTGTTTATCACCAGCGCGGAGTGTAGCACTTCCGCACTTGCACGGGCATGGCCACTCCTTGCCCGTGTCGACTGCCAGCGCGGAGCATGGTGCTTCCACTGGTGCGTGGGTGAGGGCTCCCTCTGAGTGGAGCCCCCGGGGCATGTCAGCCCCGCCCTGACACGTGGCTTGCACGGCACGGCTAAACGAGGTGTGTCTGGGCACCCGTGAGCTAGCGCGGGACTCACGAGGCCCTACCTCAAGGCGGGTTGCGTCTGGTCTTGGTTCTTGGTAGCTTCAACGGTCCTGCAAGATGGTTGGGCAAATTGTGCCAGACGAATTTCCTGAGGCGGTCACATGAGAAGGCCAGACACCAACGACCCCAGGAGGTGACGTTAACGGGGCCAGCCCGCCAGACAGAGCTTAGTTGTTGGGTTTATTAATACTGCAGGGACGGACCGAAGCACAGACACCATGCCTAGCCTACTCATGCGAGGGATCCTAAAGAAAGACAATCGGCGCGCGGCTCCCACGGTAACGAGGGTGGTCGCGGGTGGGGTATCGGAGTACCAGATAAGCAGGTGATAGTCATAAAACTACTCAAGCAAAGAGGCAGGTTAGCTCAGATAGATGTAAGAACGATGCATGCCACTGGGACGGACCTGGGCGGCCTGGGGATGATGCAGCCCGAGGGGCGCCCCCATCAAAGTAAGCTAGAGATGCAAAAGGATACATGTCAGAGGGACAGGCCCGTGCGACTTGGGGATGATGTTGCTCGAGGGGTGCCCCCAACTGAATGAACTGGAAAGAGTCACCTGTTACCGTAGCTGGAACGGTGTTGGAGTAGCTAAAGATGCGCGCTGAAGGAGCCGTTCCTTACGAGCTGCCAGGGCCCTCCGCCTCAGGAGGCTCCGAGGGTTCGGGTGGTTCCTTGAGGACCGTCGCCATCTCCGCCAGGACAGCGTGATGCCTGGCCTCCTGAGCCACCAGGATGCTCCGCAGATGGCGCTGGAAGGTGACGGCCGCGCTCGGCAAGCTGAATGGCATGCGAACGTAGCAGTGAGGTGGACCCACACACCGACCAACGCGCGAAGGCCAGAAGCGCTCCTGAGATGCAGCCCTGTTGAGCCCTGGAATGTCGATGCAGACGCGCAGCCCACTGTCCTTGCCGGGATGCCGAGCTACGCCGGGTGGTGGGCGGCGGTCTCCACGTATGGCCCTTGCCTCCTGAAGGTCCTGGGTCGCCTTGATGATGAACTCCTGAGCACCGGGCACTCCTCGCCCAACGCCCTCCTGAGGGAAACGTGCGGCGAAGCACGCCACCACATGGTTCCCGAGCGCCTCCCTCGTGATGTTGGCTAGGTCTGAGGCCCTCTAGAAGAGAGCCCCCGAGCCTTGCCCGAGGAGGGCGCCGGGCCCGCCTTCCTATGCGAGGGAGGGAGGCACCACAGCTATGGGCATGGATCCTGAGGTGGTGCCGCTAGAGACGCCGCTCTCTTGAGGCCCTGGGTGGAGTAGCTGCTTCTTCTTCTTGGGCATGGCCTCAGGAGGGTACGTGGTACCTTCGTTGTCGGGGTCTTCAATCAGAGTGGCTTGGAAGGCGCGCTCAAGGGAGCAGACCGCATCTCTTTCTTCGCAGGGGACCGTGACGACTCCTCCACTCCCTGGCATCTTGAGGACATTGTAACCGTGGTGGGTCACTGCCATGAACTTGGCCAATGCTGGATACCCAAGTATGACGTTGTACGGTAGACGGATGTGGGCGATGTTGAATTTGATGGGCTCGGTGCGGTAGTTGTTAGGATGGCCGAAGGTGACAGGAAGGCGGACCTGCCCTATGAGGGTGGTGGAGCAGTCGGTCACTCCCGACAAAGGCTTGGTAGGCTGTAGCTGATCGTATGGCACTTGGAAGCTATTGAATATCTCGGCGGATAGGACATTGAGCCCTGCGCCACCGTCGATGAGGGTCTTCGTGACTTGGACGTTGCTGATGACGGGTGAACAAAGCATCAAAAGGAAGCCGGCGGTCGCCGCGCACTTGAGCTGGTCCGCCGAGCTGAAGGTGATGGCGCACTAGGACCACCTGAGCGGGCGCGTGGCCTCGAGCCTGGGAAGGGCTGCGTTCACCTCAAGAGAAAATTTCTTGAAGATGCGCTGGGAAGCTGGGGCTTCAGCACCGCCGAAGATGCAGGCGATAGCGCGTGGCTCCTGGAATGTAACGCCCACGATGCGGCTATACCTCCCACGTGTCGAGGCACAACTTGGAGGCATAACCGCATGGTGGTTTGTCGCAAGAGGGGTAATCTTCACACAATCCCATGTACTGAATAAGAAAGGGATAAAGAGTTAGCATACAATCGCCACTTCACACAAATAATAAGTTAAACATACATCATCCAGAGTACAATCAAGGTCCGACTACGGAACCAAAATAAAAGAAGACAACCCCAAATGCTAGATCCTCGATCGTCCCAACTGGGCACCACTAGTGATCATTCGGAAAAGACACATAACAATGACCAAGATCTTCATCGAGCTCCCACTTGAGCTCGTTTGCGTCACCTGCACTGGCATCATCGGCACCTGCAACTGTTTGGAAGTTTTTGTGAGTCACGAGGACTTAGCAATCTCACACCCACAAGATCAAGACTGTTTAAGCTTATGGGTAGGATAATGTAATGAGGTGGAGCTGCAGCAAGCGCTAACCCAAAAAATGGTGGGTAACATATGCAAATAAGGGTGAGAAGAGAAGCAATGTAACGGTCCAAAAGCTATAAGTGATCAAGAAGTGATCCTGAAACTACTTACGTTCAAACATAACACAAACCGTTTTCACAATTCCAGACTCCGCCGAAAAAGACCATCACAGCTACACACGCGGTTGATGTATTTTAATTAAGTCAAGTGTCAAGTTCTCTACAACTGGACATTAACAAATTCCCATCTGCCACATAACCGTGGGCACGACTTTGGAAAGTTTAAACCCTGCAGGGGTGTCCCAACTTAGCCCATCACAAGCTCTCACGGTCAACGAAGGATATTCCTTCTCCCGGAAAGGCACGATCAGTCTCGGAATCACGGTTACAAGACATTTCGACAATGGTAAAACAAGACCAGCAAAGCCACCCGAATGTGCCAACAAATCAGATAGGAGCTGCACATATCTCGTTCTCAGGGCACAATGGATGAGCAATCCGTACAACTAAAACCAGCCCTCAAGTTTCCCAGAGGTGGCGCTACAAAGGGCTCTAGTTTGGACCAACACTCAGAGGAGCACTGGCCCGGGGGTTAAATAAAGATGACCGTTGAGTCCGCGGAACCCAACGGAAAAGGCTTAGGTGGCAAATGTAAAACCAAGGTTGGGCCTTGCTGGAGGATTTTTATTCAAAGCAAACTGTCAAGGGGGTCCAATAACCCCAACTGCATTAGGAACACAAAATTAAGGAACATAACACCTGTATGACGGAAACTAGGGCGGCAATAGTGGAACAAAACACCAGGCATAAGGCCGGACCTTCCACCCTTTACCAAGTATATAGATGCATTAATTAAAATAAGAGATATTGTGATATCCCAACATATCCATGTCCCAACATGGAACAAACTTCAACTTCACCTGCAACTAACAACGCTATAAGAGGGGCTGAGCAAAAGCGGTAACATAGCCAAACAACGTGTTGCTAGGAAGGTTGGTTAGAGGCTTGACATGGCAATATGGGAGGCATGATATAACAAGTGGTAGGTAGCGCGATATAGCGACAGAACGAACAACTAGCAAGTAAAGATAGAAGTGATTTCTAGGGTATGGTCATCTTGCCTGAGATCCCGCAAGGAAGAAGAACGAGTCCATGAAGAAGGCAAACAGACGTAGTCGAACGAATCCTCACAACTCCGGACCGAAACCGAAGCTAACGAGAGAAGCAACCCGGAAAGAAGCAAGCAACATAGTAAACAACCATCACATAAACATGGCATGATGCACAACCAAGTATGATGCATGTCCAGTTTAATGAGGCATGGCAAAGTGCACAAACAACACTACAAGTTAAGTGGAGCTCAATATGCAACGAGTTGCATATTGACGAAACACCACATGACTTATTTAGTTCTCTCCCGTTTATGTACCCAACAATATTAAATGTAGTTAACCATGGCAAGAGGTGAGGCAAAAGTAAACTACACATTTTTAGGCAATTTTAAGTGCGGCCGGAAATAACAAATAACCATTTCGGAAAATCCTCATATGCATATTTCGAATTAGCTACTGTTCTGCCCTAAACATAATTTTAGAGTTGTTAAATATGCAAAGTAAGTACACCATGTTAATCTATGCATTTTTCTACCCCATTTACATATAAAGTTTATTTAAAATGGAGCTACGGTTATTTAGTTATGAAGTAAAACATTTTAGCATGGTATTTAAGCAAATTAATTCAAATTGCACATTTAAACATTTTAAACATGGATGAGAGTTGCATATTATGAAACTAGATGAAATTCTATGCATTTTGCATATATAAAACACTTTAATCCGATGCACCATTTCTGAGTTATTAAATGCATGAAGAATATGGGTGTTTCTACAAAACTAGTAGTCTCTGGAATAATACTAAATCCAACCAGACGAAAGAAACATTACACAGGCCGAATCTGGTTGGGCCAAATAGCACAAGAGAGGGGCTGGAGGGGGCTGCTCACCCATGGGCTTGGCCCGGTGAGGCAGAGGCGAACTGGGGGCTAGGCTGTGCTCAGTCAACGTAGGCACTGGAGGCGTCGTCCCCCTGGTTCGAAGCAGAGGCACTGGCCTCGAACAATGATGGCGGCAGTAGAAACTTCGGCATGACGATGGGGAGGATTGCAGGAGGCGGGACGACGCGGTCTTGGGCGTGGGATGTCGATCCAGACCGGATCCTTGACAGGCACGAGAGAGAAGGTAGTCCAGGGACTTGGCGGGGCAGCGGAGAAGCTTTAGGGCGGCGGCTTGGCTCGATCGAGAGAGGCTACTGGCTGGCTGTGCGTGCGCACGTGTTCGGAGCAGAGGCGAGGATGGGACGCCAGCGGTTGGACAGAACCCGAGGCGTCAGGTCACCACGGAGACGAGGTGGTTGTAGTTGAAGCTCCGTGGTGGCAGCGGCTCTACAAAAACAGCGGCGACACAACACAAATCATAAAGAGAGTGAGAGAAGGAAGGGAGAGAAAGTTGCGGGGGAGATGGGAAGGAGCAAGGACGGCCTGAGGGCTGGCTGCTCCGGCAAGCTCCACCGGCAGCGTAGTTGGCGGCCAAAGGGAGGCGTGCGATGCGGTGGCTGGTGTCAGGAGGAGCTCGCCTCCTTAGGTCGACACGGAGAGCGAGGAGGCAGGCGCGAGGCCTCCTATTCGTCTGTTGCGGCCACGAGGATGAGGAGGCGGGCACGCAAGGTGGAGCTTGGGCACGCTGGATCGGGGAAAGGAGGAGGCTGGTTGGGTCGATCGGGCAGGGAAGATTCCGAGGAGGATTTGTTGGAGTGGTGGCGGCGGACACGAAATGGATGGGACAGATCCCTAGGTTTTAGGGTTGGTCTATTATATAGCAATAGAAATTTAGAAAGGGGCTAGAATGACCCTCCAATTTAGATTGAACGCTCGAGATAATTTGGGTGGGCGAGTCCAACAAACAAACGCATACGTTTTAGGGATGTTGGGTGACGATCCGGGCTCAACGGTCACGAGTGCCCGGTCGGATTCGGGGAAGTTTCGAACGCGCACGCGAGGTGGTCTGAGAGAGGTCGGCAAAGGAAAGCGGGCCTAGGTGGGGCTAGTGGTATGTGCAAAGAAGGTCTTGGGCTGAGAGGAGACAACAGAAAGAGAGGCCCAACCGCAGTTTTTGGAGACCGAAAACGTCCAACGTTAGACCAACTATATTGCCGCTATAGTTATCTGTTAGGGCTTCAAACAGACTCCGAATGCGATGAACTTTGGCAGGCGGCCTACTGACAACATAACAACACCACATGCCAACTTTCATCCTATTCCGAGAACATTTTCCGACCACTTATAAAATAATATTTCGGACGTGCCGCGGGCGCGTGCAAGTGTATCTGGGCTCAGAATGGACAACGGAAGGAACTGGGAGACCCGGACGAATGGAAGTCTCGAAAACATGCATATGCAATGCGGATGATGACATGGCAATATGCAACATGCAAGCGAAAGACATGGCAACGACGGTGAATAACTGGAAGACACCTGGCGCAACGGTCTCGGGGCATTACAACACTCCACTACAAGAGGATCTCGTCCCGAGATCTAGAATTGTAGTGGAGGGAAACGAAAGAGGAAGAGCAGAGGTAAAACAAAGTTGCTTCTTGGACAAATGAGTGAAACCACGAACCTTGAGAGGTTGAACAAACTGAACGAAAGAATGCAACGAAGATGAATAAAGTTAAAAACATTCTATTATAAAATAGGAACAAGGAACATTACTAGAACCTTGTAGGTTGAAAGACATAAGAAAAGGGTTGCAATGGACAAGAAGTACATGCAAGCACTCCAATTGAAACGAGATGTACAAGGAACGATAAAGATCAATTACGACAACACTCCGGTTGGAAAAGGAAGGCATAGAATATGAACTTGGCAAAATGAAAGCACTTGGATGAGACTCCGGTTAGAAGTGGAATGATAGACACAACACTCCGGTTAAAACATGATAGAGAAGGAATAAGAATGATATAATTTGGATAGCACTCCGACTGTAAATGGAAGGAATTGAACATGAACTTTACAAGATGAGAGGATACATGATGAAATCAACAACACACTGCCTCCGGAACTATTGATAGAATGGCACAAGGGGTAAGAAATATTTTAGACAGCACTCCGGTTGAGAAGGGAGGCACAACTTGATAAAATGAGAGAACTTGAAAAGAGGGCATGACACTCCGGCTGAATGGATAAGCACGAAAAGAACACGGTCCTCACAATCCGATATGACGAGTGAAGAGAGCAACGTCACAATGCCTCCGGAAGGAAGAATAGAAGATAGATTGTTGGGATAAAGGGACGGAGAAGAAAATGACAGCTTCTGCCACAAATGAACTTGGAAAAGCATCCTTGCAAAGAAGGATAGCATGGGGTTATTGAGAAATCAACAACGAAAAGAATAAGCTTGTAGTGGGCTTATGGAAATGTCTCAACATTATGAGGTGACAAATGTCCACTAACGGAAACCATAGATTTGATTGAGAGCACCAAAGAGATGAAAAAAACTTCTTTCACCGTGACAATAGGAGGAAACATGGATTATTGATAAGCACCACAATAGCAACATTCCTTCGGGAAGGCTTTAGGTGAAATATAACCAAAGATAACTCCAACAAAAAGATTGATGGATTGACAAGAGCCCATGCTCGAAGAAATTGATGGGTTTACCTCTCTCATTCTTGACAATAGTTGAATGATGACACTGAAGGGAAATTGTCAAGAGTGACATAACACCACCTCAAAAGACAAGAGAGAAAGAATTGCACTTCGGAATGCAAGATGAAGAATGCTTGAACTCCTCAAAACAAAGCATGTGTTGAGCACCACGTTTATTTGAGAGTATAGATTGGCGGATCATAACTTCAAGAGAAATCTTAAAGAAAAAATGAAGAATGAAAGAAATCCTTGATGAGCCACCATGTAGAGTCCCCATGAAGAACTATAGTAATAAAAGGATGATAAAAAGAAAGAAAAATTGAGAACACAAGGTGAAGCCTTGCAATGATTTATATGGAGCTTCACGATGATATAACCGTGAAGTGTCGCAACTCCGGAAAGAAAGATGAATCACTTGAAACCAAGAAATTTTATGAACCTTTGGAATAAGGAATTAAATCACTTGGATGAAACAAGAATAAGAATTATGTTATGTGCATCCTTCACCAATTTAAATTGATGACAAGCAATGGATTTGGCATACTACTTATTCTCGTAGAAAGGATTAAGAGAGATATAGTGTAAACTCAATGGGCCACCGGTAGGATTTAACCAATGAATAAATTGATATGACAACGAAGGAAGAGGAATCTTGAACGAACCAACATAAATATTGAAAATGGAAGTAGCAAAGGCACAATCCACAGGGAAGAATTGGAAAATGAACGAAGATACTTGAGAGAATTTATATACAAGTGGAACGAAGAGATCAAGAACTGACTCGAGAATAATTCAGCGATGCACCGGTAAGATTTGGAGAACGAGAGCTGAAAGCTGAGAATGAATAAGTCTTCTGAAATGATGGCCTTTGGATGTTCAAGAAAAACGAAGACAACTCCTGAAATGCTCCGGACGGGTGAAAAGAAGTCTCACAATCGAAAATAATTATGAGAGGGTGGCAACAAGCTTGAACTACGCATCTTCAAGAGAATAGATATGATTGAAGAGAAACACTTCTTTGTCTTGAAATCCGAGAATGACAACGAGAAACACCATCATGAATTGTTGAGGCACTCCAAAATGAATAATGGAAAGGTTGAACCAACGACGAAAAGGATTTGAGAGATATTAGAGAAAGACATATGACTGATGACTATTCATACTTACGTCATACTTTGAAAGGAATTCAAAAATAACTCCGAAAAATTAAGAAGAGTCAGGTAAGATCCTAGGAAAAGACTTGTGGGTTAGGGACCACTCAAAAGAAACACTGTTGAATGATTACTTGAAAGGGAGATTACACCGGTTGATTTAAATGGCTTGAAGGAGATAACATCCTCAAAAGAACTTGAGCGAGTTGAGAATGGAAGCTTGAATCTTCTGAGATATCTTCAACACTCTGGAATAATTGAATATCGAGAAGTGGATGATTAAGATGTGCACCGGCATGAGAAAACATTTGAAACAAGGAAAATATATGATCGACAAAGCTTGAATTGAATCCACCGGAGAAGAAAAGAATGAAGAATGATAAACTTGTAGAGCATCTTCATGGGAACCACCGGGTAAGAACATTGACGAAAAAGAATGGAGAGACTTCCCATCAATAAAAGGATAGTTGATTAAGACATCTGATTCGTTGAAGGAAAAGTGTGGGAGGGTGGGAAAAACAAAGACAAGTTGGGACAGATGAAACAAACACCGTTGACGAAAACTAAGATTGCATCTTGCGAATGGGAAAATGATAGGATCATCTTGAAGAGAATTGCACCGGTTGGAATGAATTTAGAAGACAATCTCGATGGTCACGAAGGATTAGCACCCACATAGAAATATGAGAACACCGCTTATAAAGAGACATGGAATCAACATTTGACTTCGAAGCAACTCGAATAGAACAACTCAAAACAAAACAAAGGATTTGGCATGCACAATAAGCCCGAAACAAACATATGATAGACACTACTGGAATCGGCTTCTTTGCCGTCCGCCCTGGCGGACGGCAAAAGGCATGGATCACGGATGGCAAATGTCTTTGCCGTCCGCCAGCAGACAGCAAACGGTCCGTTTGAACACGTGCCAGCAAAGGCCTTTTTTGCCGTCCGCTTCCTGGAAACGAATGGCAAAGGATTTTGTCGTCGCCAGCAGACGGCAACGACAACAGACGGTAGTGCGGTGGCGTGAGTGCCATTAGGGGGTTAACGGTGCTCTTTGTCATCAGTCAGCGGATGGCAAAGAGTCAAAGCTCTTTGCCGTCCGCTGACAGATGGCAAAGAGCTTAGCTAGGCAGTACTGGGGAGCTGCCACATGGCCAGTTATGCCGTCTGCCAGCGGACGGCAAAGTGATTTGAATCTTTGCCGTCTGCCAGCAGACGGCAAAGTGACCAAATAGGCAGCCAGTGTTTCCCAGGTTTTACAGGTAGCTGCCACGTGTCCTCTTTGCCGTCCGCTAGCAGATGGCAAAGAGGCTACATACCCCTATTTTTATTTGTATCCATTTAATTTCACAGGAATTCACACACAGACACACACACACACACACACACACACACACACACACACACACACACACACACACACACATATATATATATATATATATATATATATATATATATTTCACATGCATAGCAGACATATGATGTATCCAACACATAGCTCCATCCATGACAACATACATACATAATAAGAAATAGAGTTCCATCCATACATATTACAGTAACATCACAATGTTCATCCAACACATTGTTCCATGCATGTATCCATATAACAAAGTTCCACATTTTTTATCGATACGAACGAAAAAAAGGGAAACAAGCACTCCATCCATGCAAGCTTCCATATAGTGAATTAAATATGAAAAATGGGAAACAAGAAAGTTAGAAAGAAGAAGACTAGAATCAGAAGAAGAAGAAGAAGAAAATGAAGAAGAAGAAGAAGAAGAAGTAAGCATACTTAGGTAAAATGGAGCTAACCTAGCTAATTGTGCCATTTTTTAGTGAACTAAGCATATTATGCCATTTTTGATATAACTTAGAGCTAACTTCATTTTGGAGAAGAAGAAGAAAACTAGAAGAAGAAGAAGAAAACTAGAAGAAGAAGACTAGAAGAAGACTACAAGAAGAACTTCTTCTTCTTCTTCTTTTCTTCTTCTTTTTCTTCTTTTTCTTCTTTTCTTCCTCTTCCTCGATTTTCTTCATCTTATTATGTCATGTGTGGACTAAATAGGCTAAATTATGTCATAAATGGACTAAATAGGCTAAATAAGAAGAAAAATTCAATTTTGAGCTTTACCTAGCTAATTATGCCATTTTTGACCGAACTAAGCATATTATGAGATATAACTTAGAGCTTACTTCATTTTGGAAAAGAAGAAGAAGAAAACTAGAAGAAGAAGAAGAAGAAGAAGAAGAAGAAGAAGAAGAAGACTAGAAGAATAAGAAGAAGAAGACTAGAAGAAGAAGAAGAAAAGAAGAAGAAGAAGAAGAAGAAGATTCTTCTTCTTCTTTTCTTCCTATTCCTTCTTTTATTCCTCTTCCTTGATTTTCTTCATCTTATTATGTCATTTGTGGACTAAATAGGCTAAATTATTTCATGAATGGACTAAATAGGCTAAATAAGAAGAAAAATTCCATTTTTAAGCTTACCTAACTAATTATGCCATTTTTGACCTAACTAAGCATAACTTAGAGCTAACTTCATTTTGGAGAAGAAGAAGAAGAAAAATAGAGGAAGAAGATGATGATGATGAAGAAGAAGAAGAAGAAGGACAAGAAGAAGAAGAATAAGATCTCATTTTGGAGAAGAAGAAGAAGAAAACTTAGAGCTTACTTCATTTTTGGTCTTCTTCTTCTTCTTCTAATCTTCTTCTTATAGTCTTATTCTTCTTCTCCTTCTTCTTCTTCTTCTTCTTCTTCTTCTTCTTCTTCTTCTTCTTCTTTTCTTCCTATTCCTTCTTTCCTTCCTCTTCCTTGATTTTCTTCCTCTTATTATCTCATTTGTGAACTAAATAGGATAAATTATGTCATAAATGGATTAAACACGCTAAATAAGAAGAAAAATACCGTTATGACGGAGGTGTAGGAATGGTCGGGGCTGCGCCAGTGCCACACGGAGGTGAAGGACCGGTCGGGGTTCCGGCATTGGCAGAAGGAGTGGTCGATGCTTGTCGGGAGCCATGCTGCACCAAAGATCATTTCCAATAATGTCTCATTAGCACGTTCGCAAACTGAAATGTGAATAGTAGTAAGCAACGACCATTCAAATCGAACTCATCGTGTTCGCCGGAGCAATCTGGGGCATCGGCGGAGGGGCCTGGCCGTTTTTCTCGCACATGGTCTGCACATTTGGTTCTCATGAGTCAGTCATATTAGATAGTAATGCAAACATTACATCCATGGTTGGGCTAATATGCACGAGAAACGTACCACGATGAGCTCGTATAGGACCCGGTTAGCGATGTCGTTCCGGTTCCTCTCCTCCTCCAACAGCTTAGCCGTCTTCTCCTCCATCTCCTTTTTTGCCTCCTCCACAAGCTCCTTCGTCTTCAATCTCCCTTTCTTAACAATAGCCTGCAACACACCACTCCTCGTTAGCATTGTAATCATCAACGAACGCACATTCAATGTAATGGAGGAAATGTGAGAGAGTCCGTATAACTAACCGCCATGGCGATCTCCACGGGCCATGTACGAGGCGTTATCTCAGGATCAGAGCTACTCAGGCGCTTCTTGATCTACGGGAGAGTCTTAGGACAACGTATCAGTCCATCACCAATGGCATGAGAGCCATGGGACCTCCTACCACAAGATATCATCACCAGCTCTGTATCAAAAGGATCCTGGCTCGGGTTAAAGTCCCCCCTTTCCTCGCCTTCCCCTCGTCTCTGTAGCTCACAAGCTTGTGGTGGGAGGCCTTGTTGGTGAAGCTCTCTGGATCATCTAGGTCAGACTTCGTGAATGGCTTGGCCTTCTTGTACGGGGCCATATGGTCCATGCCATATAGGTCAAACAGACCTGGCACGGGCTTCTTGTGGTGGTGTGGCTGAGAGAGGAACAAAATATTAGTTAAGGGCTCAAGCTAGCATGAAGAATTATATTGCTATGTAAATAGGTCATTTTTAGCTAACTAACTAAGATTAGTTTATGTCGTTATTGAGCTATCGAAGGTAGTTATGCCATTTTTTAACTGACTAAAGCATATTAAGTCATTTTATAGAGCTATCTAAGGTTATTATGTCATTTTAGAGCTAAATATGTCATAAATGAACTATCTAGCATGAAGAATGAATTGCATGAATCATGTAGCAAACCACATACCCAGTTATCGCCGTACTCAAACAGGTTGGAGCTCCCTTGATGGTGTGGCACACCTTCCATTTGGTCGCGCTTATCCTTGGCCCTTTGGTGTTCGACTTTCCATTGGACAGAGCACCACGCATCCACCAACGCCTCCCAACAGTCCATCTTATCCACACACCATGTCGGGGGCACCTAAGTGAGTCAAGAGAAATTTCAGCGCTATGCCTACGAATCAAGTCAAGAAAACTAAGTTCATGGCCTTAAAAATAGGTAATTACCTGCATGTACTTCTCCTTACTCAGAAACTTGCAGTGACACTTCTTCTTGGCCGTCTTAATACCCTTCGAGGGGCAGTAGTCTCGAACGGCCTGCACCCGAGCCTTGTGCCTTAAGTTCTGAAGTATGCGCTTGCACTCGTTTTCGACAACCATACACGCGGCCTCCTGCTCTCCCTCTGTAACCCTGTAGAAGGTCTCCAATCAAACAAGGCAACACTGATTAGTACAATCACTAGGTAGTGTTGATTTTTAATTCCGTAAAGGAGAAATTACCCAAAACTGACGGAACACAATGGCAGCCACCTTCTCGCACAAGACACCGTCGACCCTCTCCTCTGGCGGGGCCAGGGCAACCGAGTACAGCTCCCAGGTCAGTGCTAGCTATGGAACCTGACCCTCACCGGGAAACATGACCCACCCAGGGAAGTGCTGCTGGCAAAGCACACCAAGGACCTAGTTGGGCCTACGGGAACCACGGGGCGTACCCAGCCCCTGCAGTATGACAAGGCCAACGCATTAGATATTAATTTGAAGGAACATGAAGGCAAACGGTTAAAAAATAGTAAATGCACTTACTTCAACCCTTTAGGCGCAATCAACCACCTTTGGTCGGGGGTCGTCGGCATGGGCGGGGGTGGGGGCTTTGTAGCGCCACGCTTGTAGACCTTCTTTCCCTTCTCAACCAGCTCATCGTCTCTGTAGCTAACATCTGAAAAGGTGTCCTCACTATCATCCTCCGAGCAACTAGCCTCCGGAGTCTTGTGGGCCGAAGACCCCCTGACCGCAGTCTTCTGGGACGAAGACCCCGTGACCGGAGTCTTCTGAGACAAAGTCTCTGGGACTGAACTCACGTGGGGCGAAGGATCGGCGACCCGAGTCTGGTCAGGGGAAGGATCAGCGGCCGGAGGCTCATGGACCGGAGTCTGAGACGGGTCCACGTCAGATGGAACACTCCTGTGGTTGGGTGAATCAGCTGAGGGTGGCGGCGAGGAAGGCATAACAGCCTTCCTACCTCTCCCGCTGCCACGTCCACCTCCAGCAAGCTTCTTCGTCCTCCCCGACCTCTCCCAGCCGAAGAAGAAGCGCCCACCACAGTTGTCTGCATACTTTCTAGCAGCGCTCTCCGGAGGGGCTGGGCTGGAATAATGGAACCACCCCTCCCTGTAGCGCTCGCAGGAGGATCGGGGCGCTCTGGACCCTTGCCCACCATCCTGTCAACACCTGCAATGACAAAAAGTAAACGAAATTAGTACAACATAAAAAATTGGATACCTAACATGAACATAATAATATGTATATGTAAGTGTATCATAATCATGACCATAATAAAAATACACCTGATCAACACAAATATATATGGGTCGGGGTGTGGTGTCAGGGTGACGGGGTGTCGGGGTAGGGGTGTCAGGGTCGGGGTGTGGTGTCAGGGTGTCGGGGGTTGAGGTGAGG
>NC_041386.1:264832731-264839516 GCF_002162155.2 Triticum dicoccoides | reverse complement strand
ATCTAAAATAAACTAATCTAAAATAAACTAAACTAAAACTAAACTATAACTATAAGTAAAACAGAAACTAAACTAAAACAAACAAAAAGAAACTAATTAAACAAAAAAAGGGAGGAGCTCACCTGGTGGACGGGGAGGCCGGATGGCTGTGGTAGTTGCTGGAGGAGGCGGCGACCCGGTGGAGGGGGAGGCCAGACGGCCGCCGCGGGACGGGGCGGGGACAACGACGGGGCGGGGACGGTCGCGGCGGGACGGGGCGGGGACGGTCGTTAACATACCCGCCTCTTTGCCGGCCACCAATGGTCGGCAAAGAGGTGGGGCCGGTGGACTTCAGTTGGTTAAACAATAATAGGACCCACCCACCTCTTTGCCGTCTGCTAGCGGACGACAAAGATTCTTTGCTGTTAGCTAGCGGACGGCAAAGAACGGGTTGATGGCAAAGACTTCGTTTGCCATCAGCCACATCTTTGTCGTCCGTTTTCTTGTGGCTGACGGCAAAGACCTTCTTTGCCGTCAGCAAGCGGACGGCAAAGAACGGGCTGATGGCAAAGACTTCGTTTGCCATCAGCCACATATTTGTCGTCCGTTTTCTTGGGGCTGACGGCAAAGATCTTCTTTGTCGTCAGCAAGTGGACGACAAAGAATGGGCAGACGGCAAAGAAGGTGATTCCATTAGTGAGACCCCAAATCGTATCATGTTTCTACTGGAAAGATATTCTAGGAGCTACTTGAATCCCACCTATAAACTCCCGAAACTTTCTAGTTATGCAATCTGGTGTTAGGGATACAGGGGAAACATAATATCCCACCGAAACTAAAAATCCCTACATCTAGCTGTATCCATCCGTCAACACATAACCAAGAAACCTTCGGAAATCGTGTACCTCAACCTTCGAAAAGGATCCGTTATACGAGTTATGGCAATACTCCCAAACTCCCACCACAGTACTAGGTGGCGTTGAGGTTATCTCACCAAGAACTGCATTAAAAGAGATTTTGAATGTTGGTGAACTCAGGTATTCCAGAACTGCAACGATAAAATTGTGACGACAACACCTCGGAGCCCAACTCCCCGGGACACTGCCACATCCCCTAAATGTTAGGAGGCACCAAGAACAATGTTCTCGTCACAAGAATATCAGAACGATTCCAAGACACCCGCGTGATCCTAAAAAAAATTCTTGAAATTTGAGGAGAGGAAAGTCAAAACCTCTATGCCAAGAGGCCTCACCAAAGCGACGAAGGGACTGAGGAGTAAAAAGAATCCTACTCTCCGATATATATAATCCTAAGACTCAAAACATTTTGTTCTAGACTCAACAACGTTAGCGATTCGATCAAGAAGGGGGCTCCTAAGTCGGGGATGGCTCTGATTACCAACTTGTAACGCCCACGATGCGGCTATATCTCCCACGTGTCGAGGCACGACTTGGAGGCATAACCGCATAGTGTTTTTGTCGCAAGAGGGGTAATCTTCACACAATCCCATGTATTGAATAAGAAAGGGATAAAGAGTTGGCTTACAATCTCCACTTCACACAAATAACAAGTTAAACATACATCATCCAGAGTACAATCAAGGTCCCACTACGGAACCAAAATAAAATAAGACAACCCCAAATGCTAGATCCTCGATAGTCCCAACTGGGCACCACTACTGATCGTCTGGGAAAGACACATAACAACGACAAAGATCTTCATCGAGCTCCCACTCGAGTTCGGTTGCGTCACCTGCACTGGTATCATCGACACCTGCAACTATTTGGAAGTTTATGTGAGTCACGAGCACTCTGCAATCTCACACCCGCAAGATCAAGACTATTTAAGCTTATGGGTAGGATAAAGTAATGAGGTGGAGCTGCCGCAAGATCTAAGCAAAAAAAGGTGGCTAACATACGTAAAATAATAGCGAGAAGAGAAGCAACACAACGATCGAAAAGCTATAAGTAATCAAGAAGTGATCCTGAAACTACTTACATTCAAACATAACCCAAACCGTGTTCACTTTTTTGGACTTCGCCAAAAAAAAGACCATCACGGCTACACACGCGGTTGATGTATTTTAATTAAGTCAAGTGTGAAGTTCTCTACAACCGGACAATAATAAATTCCCATCTGCCACATAACCGCGGGCACGACTTTTGAAAATTTAAACCCTACAGGGGTGTCCCAACTTAGCCCATCACAAGCTCTCATGGTCAACGAAGGATATTCCTTCTCCCAGAAAGACCCGATCAGTCTCGGAATCCTGGTTACAAGACATTTCGACAATGGTAAAACAAGACCAGCAAAGCCGCCCGAATGTGCCGACAAACCTCGATAGGAGCTGCACATATCTCATTCTCAGGGCACACCGGATGAGCAATCTGTACAACTAAAACCAGCCCTCAAGTTTCCCTGAGGTGGCACTGCGAAGGGCTCTAGTTTGGACCAACACTCACAGGTGCACTGGCCCGGGGGTTAAATAAAGATGACCCTTGAGTCCGCGGAACCCAAGGGAAAAGGCTTAGGTGGCAAATGTAAAACCAAGGTTGGGCCTTGCCGGAGGAGTTTTATTCAAAGCAAACTGTCAAGGGGTCCCATAACCCCAACCGCGTTAGGACACAAAATCAAGAAACATAACACTGGTATGACGGAAACTAGGGCGGCAATAGTGGAACAAAACACCAGGCATAAGGCCGAGCCTTCCACCCTTTACCAAGTATATAGATGCATTAATTAAAATAAGAGATATTGTGATATCCCAACATATCCATGTCCCAACATGGAACAAACTTCAACTTCACCTGCAACTAACAAGGCTATAAGAGGGGCTGAGCAAAAGCAGTAGCATAGCCAAACAACGGTTTGCTAGGAAGGTGGGTTAGAGGCTTGACATGGCAATATGGGAGGCATGATACAACAAGTGGTAGGTAGCGCTACATAGCGATAGAACAAACAACTAGCAAGCAAAGATAGAAGTGATTTCGAGGGTATGGTCATCTTGCCTGAGATCCTGCAAGGAAGAAGAATGAGTCCATGAAGACGACGAACGGACATAGTCGAACGGATCCTCACAACTCCGAAACGAAACCGAAGCTAACGAGAGAAGCAACCAGGAAAGAAGCAAGCAACATAGTAAACAACCATCACATAAACATGGCATGATGCACAACCAAGTATGATGCATGTCCGGTTTAATGAGGCATGGCATGACAAAGTGCACGAACAACTCTACACATTAACTGGAGCTCAATATGCAACGAGTTGCATATTGACGAAACACCACATGACTTATTTAGTTCTCTCCCGCTTATGTACCCAAACAAGATTAAATGTTATTAAACATGGCAAGAGGTGAAGCATATGAAAACTACCAATCTAGGAAAGTTTAAATGAGGTCGGAAACAACAAACAGCAATTCCGGAAAAACCTCATATGCAATTTATGGATTTGGTACTGTTCTTTCCTAAACCATATTTTAGAGTTCTTAAACATGCAAGATGAATGAACCATGTTAAACAAGGCATTTTTCTACCCCATTTACATATAAAGTTTATTAAATTTGGAGCTATGGTTATTTCGTTATGAATTAAATCATAATAGCATGGCATAGGAGAAAATTAATGCAAATAGTAGTTTAAACATATTAAACATAGATGAAAGTTGCAAAATGTGAAACTAGACAAAATTCTAAGAAAGTTACATATATAATTTATTTAGATCCGATGCATCGTTGTGGAGTAATTATATGCATGAATATGAGGGACCTATCTGTAAAACTATAGCTCACTGGATAAATAGACAAATTCGTTCAGGGAAAAAAACATGGGCCGAAACTGGCGGGACCCATAGTGCACAGGAGAGGGCTGGGGCTGCTCACACAGCTGGGCCAGGCCCAGTCGGTTGGTGGAGAGGCCCAGGCAGGCGTGTTGCTAGGCCGTCCACGCGCTGGAGCTGGGCCGGGCCACGCGAGCGAGCGGGGAGGCCGCTCGTCGTGCCCCTCGTCCACCCGCACGAGCAGGGGAAGGGAGAGGCCATGGCAGGGGACGATGAGGTCCAGGTGTCGGGGGAGGAGGCCGGGACAGCGGGATCCGTGCAGGAAATGGATGGATCTGGTCCCTAGGCACCGGATCTGGTCGGATATGGGCAAGGACCGCGAGGGCGGCATGAATCCAAGCGAAGGAACGTCGGGGTCGCGAGCTTCGGCAAACTCCATGAGGCGGCGCAATGGAACTCCGAGGACCTGCGCGACACGGGGAGAGAGAGAGCTCTGTGAGAGAGAGAGGAAGAAGGTTGGGCAGGGGAAGGAGAGATACAGGGCGCTCGGGGTCCTCAACTCCGGCGAGGGGTCAAGAGGTGGCGCAGGCAGCTCGGGATCAAGCTCTCCCGATCCAGCTCAAGCGAGGCAAACGGGGCACAGCGGTCGGGCTTGGGGCGGCCCGGGATGGGCTCCCCGTGGGCCTGCAGGGCCGCGCGGTGGAGGGGAGACCTAGGGGCGATGTGGCAGCCTCCTAGAGGTTGCGGGTAGCTGCGCTGGTGGCGGCTACCCGCTCGGGCGGCGCCAAGGGGTGGCGGAGGAGGAGGCCAGCACTGAAAACGAGGATGGCGGCGACGACTGATGATACGTCTCTGTCATATCTACTTTTCCAAACACTTTTGCCCTTGTTTTGGACTCTAACTTGCATGATTTGAATGGAACTAACCCGGACTGGCGCTGTTTTCAGTAGAATTGCCATGGTGTTATTTATGTGCAGAAACAAAAGTTCTCGGAATGACCTGAAACTTCACGGAGATTATTTTTGGAAATAATAAAAAATACTGGCAAAAGATCAAGACCAGGGGGCCCACACCCTAGTCACGAGGGTGGGGGCACGCCCCCTACCTCGTGGGCCCCCTGGAGCTCCTCCAACCTCAACTCCAAATCTATATATGCGTTTTCGGAGAGAAAAAAATCATAGAGAAAGATTCATCGCATTTTACGATACAGAGCCGCTGCCAAGCCCTAAACTCTGTTGGGAGGGCTGATCTGGAGTCCGTTCGGGGCTCCGGAGAGGGGAATCCGTCGCCATCGTCATCATCATCCATCCTCCATCACCAATTTCATGATGCTCGCCGTCGTGCTTGAGTAATTCCATCGTAGGCTTGCTGGACGGTGATGGGTTGGATGAGATTTATCATGTAATCGAGTTAGTTTTGTTAGGGTTTGATCCCTAGTATCCACTATGTTCTGAGATTGATGTTGCTATGACTTTTCTATGCTTAATGCTTGTCACTAGGGCCCAAGTGCCATGATTTCAGATCTGAACCTATTATCTTTTCATGAATATATGAGAGTTCTTGATCCTATATTGCAAGTCTATAGTCACCTACTATGTGTTATGATCCGGCAACCCCGAAGTGACAATAATCGGGACCACTTCCAGTGATGACCGTAGTTTGAGGAGTTCATGTATTCAGTATGTGCTAATGATTTGGTCCGGTACTCTATTGAAAGCAGGCCTTAATATCCCTTAGTTTCCGCTAGGACCCCGCTGCCATTGGAGGGTAGGACAAAAGATGTCATGCAAGTTCTTTTACATAAGCATGTATGACTATATTCAGAATACATGCCTACATTACATTGATGAATTGGAGCTAGTTCTGTGTCACCCTAGGTTATGACTGTTACATGATGCCGACATAATTCTCTATCACCGATCCATTGCCTATGAGCTTTCCATATATTGTTCTTCGCTTATTTACTTTTCCGTTGCTATTGTTATCATCACTACAAAATACCAAAAACATTACTTTTGCTACCGTTACTTTTGCTATCGTTGCCACTACTATCATATTACTTTGCTACTAAATACTTTGCTGCAGATATCAAGTTATCCAGGTGTGGTTGAATTGACAACTCAGTTGTTAATACTTGAGAATATTCTTTGTCTCCCCTTGTGTCAAATCAATAAATTTGGGTTGAATACTCTACCCTCGAAAACTGTTGTGATCCCCTATACTTGTGGGTTATCAAGACTATTTTCTGGCGCCGTTTCCCGGGAGCTGTGACACCCCGAATGTAACTTATCATATTTCTACTCCCACTCTTGCCATTTTCGGTGTTAAGTTATGAGATTCCCTCGTGGTTGGGTTTTGTCTTTGTTTTTCATTTTCTTCATGTCATGCATATCATATCATGTCATCATGTGCATTGCATTTGCATACGTGTTCGTCTCATGCATCCGAGCATTTTCCCCGTTGTCTGTTTTGCGATCCGACACTCCTACGCCCTCCGGCGCCCCCTTTTGCCTCTTTTCGTGAGCGGGTGTTAAACTTTCTCGGAATAGACCGAGATTTGCCAAGCGGTCTTGGTACACCACCGGTAGACCGCCTGTCAAGTTTCGTGCCATTTGGAGTCCGTTTGATACTCCAATGGTTAATCGGGGAACCGGAAAGGCCTCGTGTGTGTTGCAGCCCAACACCCCTCCAAAGTGGCCCAATAACCCATCCAAACCCCTCCATCCTCTCAGTCGTTTGATCACGATCGGGTGGCCGAAAACTACACCTCATTTGGACACTCCAACCTCCTTCTATGTATAAATATGTGATCCCCTCTCTAAATTTGCGCAGTCAAACCCTAGCTTCCCCTTCCTCTCGCCCACCGGAGACGTCCGCCGCCACCGGACAGATCGCGCCGCCACCCCGCACCAATCACAGCCTGCCACGTGTCCACGCCTCACCGCCTCCGCCGCCGGCCCGGCGAGCCCGGATCGGGCCCGCCCGGCCCATCGCGGCCACCCGCGCTACCACGCCTCCCCGCGTCG
>NC_041386.1:264796170-264832103 GCF_002162155.2 Triticum dicoccoides | reverse complement strand
TCCGACGAGACCACGCACCTCTCCGGCCATCCCCTTCCACTCCGGCACCAGCTCCGGCCAACACTCCGGCGTGCCTCGACATCCGCGCCGAGAAAACCCTAGATCTGAGAATTTCGGGAGGTGTTTTTTTCTCTAAGTCTTTTTCCCACTCATATATTATGCCTGTGTTCATTGCATCATAGCTCCTCGTCCGTAGCTCCATTTTGTGTGTGTCATATATCAAAATGTTCATCGTGATGTGATCTCCATTTTGTTCCATTGTGGTATGCTTGTTTCAGTCCAACTTGATGCCCAAATTGTTGATGCAAGAGTGCTATAAAATGTTAGTTCCTGTTACTTAGCAGATTATGAGCATTTGTCATTTTTCCTATGTTTGTTGTGTGCTGCATATGGGCATGAGCTCTACATGTGTTTTGGGCTATGCCATGCCATCTTTACAGGGGTGTATGCCATTTATTTTTGTGTTCAATGTGGTGACTAGCACAAGCATGCAAAGTACCTCTCGTGATATTGCTGATTTCAGGGACTTAGAATTTCAGTCATTTCCCTGCTGTTATTTTTATGCCATGTATTCGTGTTGCTACAGTGAGATCCATGCTTCTTTTGAGTATGTTCAATAAGGATGATTTGGGCATATGGTCTTGCTCTATGCATCCATGCCCCTGTTTGCATTTATGGAGTGCTCTATCATGACTTAATCTTGCTCTACTTTTGCTATAAAATGTTCCTGGCAGATTGTTTACATGTTAATCAATTTTGCCAAGGTTGTTGTAGTTGATCCATGCATGCTATGAGATTGTTCTTGCCAAGGATAGCTTATTGATCATGTCTTCTTGCTGGTAGTGTGCTTATCTTGTCATGCAATGCCTTGTGATGAGTGGATCAAGCTCGCAAAGAGGCCTTCATAATTCTATTTTTGCCATGTCCAGTTTTTCTGCTAAGTCTGAATCTGTTAACGAAGCTTGCTATGTTTACATGGGTGCCATCATATCTTCTGATCCTTTTTGGCTTATGGTCAATAAGGGACTTTTTTTCCAAGCTTTGATTATATTTATTCCATCCTTTGTGTTGCTATGATATGATCCTGTAGCATGTTGTTTACTTGCTCTAAACATTGCTTCCTGATGTTAATTCCTGACATGTTGTTATTTTCACAAAGTCTGTGATGCTGATATCTTTTGCACTTTTGCCATGCTTGTTTGAACCTACTCTTGTGTGATTTAGCCGTAGCTCAGTCTTCATCTTTTGTAAAGCATCTTGAGTAGATCACTGCCGTATTCTTTGTTTATATGTTGGAGTGTAGTAGCTTAGTTTCTTGTTGCATTCTAGATGGCATCGTGTTGTTAATCGCAGGATTGTGCCATTCTTGTTTTGCTTGCCATTTGCAAAACGTGCATCCGATTCCGGTGATCTTTATATCGATTTTGACCGAAATCAACTCATCTTCCCAGCGGCGCGCTTGGTTTGGCAAGTTGATGCCTGGTTCATTCTTTCCCTTCTAAAGCACGCATATGCATTGCATATCGCATCCCGCATATCATACCATGTTTTGCATCATGTTGCTTGCGCATTGCACCGTGGTTGATTGTTGTTTCCTTTGCTTGTGTTCTTGCCTTGGGTATAGCCGGGAGACGAATACGTGATCGAGGAACCCATTGAGTACGCTTACAAGGATCAAGCTTTCGTCAACTCGGAGAACTTTGCAGGCAAGATGACCATACCCTCGAAATCACTTCTGTCTTTGCTTGCTAGTTGCTCGCTCTTTTGCTATGCCGCGATACCTACCACTTGCTATATCATGCCTCCCATATTGCCATGTCAAACCTATAACCCACCTTGTCCTAGCAAACCGTTGTTTGGCTATGTTACCACTTTTCTCAGCCCCTCTTATAGTGTTGCTAGTTGCAGGTGAAGATGGAGTTTGTTCCATGTTGGAACATGGATATTATTGGGATATCATTATTATATCTTGTTTACTTTAATGCATCTATATACTTGGTAAAGGGTGGAAGGCTTGGCCTTATGCCTAGTGTTTTGTTCCACTCTTGCCGCCCTAGTTTTCGTGATACCGGTGTTATGTTCCTTGATTTTGCGTTCCTTACGCGGTTATAATGGGAACCCCTTGACAGTTCGCCTTGAATAAAACTCCTCCAGGAAGGCCCAACCTTGGTTTTTTCATTTGCCACCTAAGCCTTTTTCCCTTAGGTTCGGCGGACTCAAGGGTCATCTTTATTTTAAACCCTCGAGCCAGTGCTCCTCCGAGTGTTGGTCCAAACTAGAGTCCTTTGCAGCGCCACCTCGGGGAAACTCGAGGTTTGGTTTTAGTTGTATGGAGCGCTCTTCTGGTGTGCCCTGAGAACGAGATATGTGTAGCTCCTATCGGGATTTGTCGGCACAGCAGGTGGTCTTGCTGGTCTTGTTTTACAATTGTCGAAATGTCTTATAACCGGGATTCCGAGTCTGATCGGGTCGTCCTGGGAGAAGGAATATCCTTCGTTGACCGTGAGAGCTTGTGATGGGCCAAGTGGGGACACCCCTATAAGGTTTTGAACTTTCGAAAGTCGTGCCCACGGTTATGGGCAGATGGGAATTTGTTAATGTCCGGTTGTAGAAAACTTGAAACTTAATTTAGTTAAAATGAATCAACCGCGTGTGTAGCGGTGATGGTCTCTTTTCGGTGGAGTCCGAGAAGAGAACATGGTCTCGTGTTATGCTTGAACGTAAGTAGTTTCAGGATCACTTCTTGATCTTTATAGCTTCTGGACCATGCTTTGCTTCTCTTCTCGCTCTCATTTGCATCAGTTAGCCACCATATATGCTAGTGCTTGCTGCAGCTCCACCTCACTACCCCCCCTTTTCCTAGACATATGCTTAAATAGTCTTGATCGTGAGGGTGTGAGATTGCTGAGTCCCCGTGACTCACATATTACTTCCAAAACCAGATGCAGGTGCCGATGATGCCAGTGCAGGGAACATGAGCGAACTCAAGTGGGAGTTCGATGAGGATTCGGGACGTTACTATGTTTCCTTTCCAGACGATTAGTAGAGGAGCCCAGTTGGGGCGATCGGGTATCTATGCATTTGGGGTTGTCTTTCTTTATTTGGTTCCGTAGTCGAACCTTGATTGTATTCTGGATGATGTAATGTTATATTTATGTTTTGTGTGAAGTGGCGATTGTAAGCCAACTCTTTGTCCCTTCCTTATTCAGTACATGGGATGTGTAAAGATTACCCCTCTTGCGACATGCCTACTATGTGGTTATACCTCTAAGTCGTGCTCCGACACGTGGGAGATATAGCCACATCGTGGGTGTTACAAGTTGGTAATCAGAGCCTTCCCCGACTTAGGAGCCCCATGCTTGATCGAATCACTAATGTTGTTGAGTCTGGAAAAATGTTTTGAGTCTTATAGGATTATATATATCGGAGAGTAGGATTCTATTTACTCCTCAGTCCCTTCGTCGCTCTGGTGAGGCCTCCTAACGTAGAGTTTTGACTCTTCTCTTCTCAAATTTCACTAAAAAATTTAGGATCACGCGGGTATCTTGGAATCGTTCTGATGGTTTTGTGATGAGAACATTGTTCTTGGTGCCTCCTGACATTTAGGGGTTGTGGCAGTGTCCCGGGGAGTTGAGCTCCGAGGTGTTGTCGTCACAATTTTATCGTTGCAATTCTGGAATACCTGAGTTCGCCGACATCGAAAATGTCCTTTATGCAGTTGTTGGTGAGATAACCTTGACGCCACCCAGTACTGGGGCTGGAGTTCGGGAGTATTTCCATAACACGTATAACGGATGCTTTTCGAAGGTCGAGGTAAATGATTTCCGAAGGTTTCTTGGTTATGTGTTGAAGGATGGATACAACTGGATGTAGGATTTGCTAGTTTTGGGTGAGATATTATGCTTCCCCTGTATCCCCAACACCCGATTGCATAACCAGAAAGTTTCGGGAGTTTCATAGGTGGGAATTCTTGTAGCTCTAGTATTTCTTCCCGCAGATATTTGGTTTGTGATCCAGTAATCCTTACCAATTATTTGTTCACATCCGTACCTTGTTGTTTTATTCATCTATCTCTATCTAAGTGGCTTCTCAACTTATGGAAGTGTGATGATTTACTTTGGAATTCATTCGTTCATTCTTGTTCGAATGTTAAGGCTATATGTTGCAATTTCGATCCATTGATTCAGCTTGAATATATGTCTTTCAAGATGCTAACGGATGTCACCCTCTCCAGGATGGCTCCTCCAACGCGTCGGAATCCGGAACCTCCGCCACCACCTCCACCTCCGGAGGCATGGAAAGCTGGCATGGCCGCTACCAACGCCAACACGCAGATGCTTTTGCAGCTCTTGCAAGAGCGCAACCAAGGAAATCAAGGCCAAGGCAACAATCAAGCTCATTTTGCTACCCTCAATTAGTTCGTCGCAAACCAGCCGAAGTCCTTCAGTAACTGTGTCGAGGCCACAGACGCTGACGATTGGCTGGTGGATATCTGCAAACATTTTGAGTGTAGTAATGTCAGGCCTGAGGACTTTGTCAAGTTTGCTTCGTTCCAACTCAAAGACCAAGCTGCTGAGTGGTATCAACAATACAGAGATTCCAGAGGAGGTCGTGTGATTACCTGGGATGATTTCCGCCGAGACTTCAAAGCTCACCACATTCCACAAAGTGTTGCTGAGAGTAAGAGTGAGGAGTTCCGCAATCTCAAGCAAGGCAGCATGTATGTTTACCAATACAACATCCTGTTTCAGAGGCTAGCTCACTTCGCCAAACAAGACGTCCCTGATGAGAAGAGCATGATTTATCAATTCAGAGGTGGCCTCTGAGAAGATCTGCAACTAGCTCTCGTGCTTTTTGAGCCAACTAAGTATGATGATTTCTACAACATGGCACTAAAGAAAGAAGCTTCCCAGATCAAGTGCGATGCATCTAAGAAGAGAGTCAGGGATGCAACTCCATCTTCTTCTTCAACTCAAGTGGCAGCTAAGCAACAGAAGTTCTGGTTGCCTCCTCCTCCTCCGTTCCGTCAGCCTTATCAGCAGAAGAGTAAAGGTGGCAATTGATCTTCCCACCCACCCAAACCAGGCTATCAGAACAATGCTCTATCTCATGCTCCAAGGTCAAGTTCTCCGTATCACCATTCTCTCTCAGAGGTTACTTGCAACAAGTGTCAGCAGAAAGTGCACTATGTGAACAAATGCTTCAACCAAAGGCGCCTTCCGCCTCCTCCTCCTGTGAGATCTGCAAGCAATGCAGTGGTCAAGCATAATCCCAAGCATGCTAAGCTCAACATGATGAATGCAGCTCAGGCAGAGGACTCTTCAGAAGTGATCCTGGGTAACCTTCCAGTTAACTCTATTCCTGCCAACGTTCTCTTTGATACTGGTGCATCACATTGTTTCATTTCAAAACCTTTTGCATCAAAGTATGAGTGTGATTATCAACAATTGCCTAGAACTTTATCAATTGTGTCCCCGGGTAAGCAAATGTCAGCTAATATCTGCATCCCGGATGTTTCTATCGAGATGGGCGACTACAAATTTTTGGCTTCTCCAATTGTTCTTGGTGACTCGGATATTGATCTAATTCTTGGCATGGACTGGCTTTCTAAGCACAAGGCTCATCTTGATTGTGCTGCCAGGCATATTCAACTAACACACTCGTCTGAGGATGTGATCATCTATGCAGCTCGTGACGAAACCATTCGACTATTTTCTCTCAATGAGAAGGGAGAGTTGAATGCCATATCTCAGATTCCAGTCATTTGTGAATATCAAGACGTCTTTCTAGAAGAGCTTCCAGGAATGCCTCCTCACCGGCCAGTTGAATTCGTCTTTGATCTTGAGCCTGGCACGGAACCTGTTTGCAAATGTCCTTACAAGCTTGGACCAGAAGAGTTGAAGGAGCTGAAGAAACAACTCAATGAACAAGAGCGTATGGGTCTGATCCGACCGAGTTCTTCTCCATGGGGTTGTGGTGTTCTTTTTGTCAAGAAGAAGGATGGAATGGAACAACTCTGCGTCGACTACCGTCCATTGAACAAGAAGACAATTAAGAAGAAGTACCCACTTCCCAACATCAATGATATATTCGAGCAACTCAAAGGTGCCCAAGTTTTCTCCAAGCTTGACCTCCATATGTGTTATTGAAAGCACAAGTGCTCCCTAGGTGGTTTTGATAATTGATGACAACATTCTCTTGTTGGACTAAAATTTCTATCTAGCATGTTTCAGATAAATTCAACAATGGAGTGGCATGGACTAAAGGTTGTGGGAACTCCTTCAAGATGCTAAGGACAAAGGATTGGCTAAAGCTTCAAACTCAAAAGCTCAAGACTCTTCATTTTACATTTTAGTGATCCAAGATCACATTGAGTCCATAGGAAAAGCCAATACTATCAAGGAGGGATGAGGTGTTGCTTAATGAGCCTCTTGCTTCATGTGCTTAATGATATGCTCCAAAATCCTCAGCTACTTTCCCATATCCACATATGACCTAAACCCTAAGCCAAACTCGGTCATACCGATTCTTTCTATCCGGCGCCACCGAGTTTCACTTGTCATAAGCCACTGCCAAACCCTAGCAATTCGGTTCTACCGATAGGGATCTCGGTCTCACCGAGATGGGATTGCAAACTCTCTGTTTCCCTTTCGTAATTTTTCGGTCTCACCGAAAGAGCGAATCGGTCCCACCGAGATTGCAATGTAAATTCAGTGTTTCCTTTTGTAACTTTTCGGTCTCACCAAAAGAGCAAATCGGTCCCACCGAGTTTGCCTGACCAACTCTCTGGTTAGCTAATTACCAAAATCGGTCTCACCGAGTTTGTGTAATCGGTCTCACCGAGATTACGTTATGCCCAAACCCTAACCATATCGGTCCTACCGAGTTGCATGTCAGTCCCACCGAAAATCTCTAACGGTCACTAGGTTTACCTTTTTGGTCCGACCGAGTTTGTTGATTTGGTCCCACCGAGATTGGAAAACTGTGTGTAACGGTTGGATTTTGTGTGGAGGCTATATATACCCCTCCACCTCCTCTTCATTCGTGGAGAGAGCCATCAGAACACATACACAATTCCAGCTCATATGTTCTGAGAGAGAACCACCTACTCATGTGTTGAGACCAAGATATTCCATTCCTACCATATGAATCTTGATCTCTAGCCTTCCCAAGTTGCTTTCCACTCAAATCTTCTTTCCACCAAATCCAAATCCTATGAGAGAGACTTGAGTGTTGGGGAGACTATCATTTGAAGCACAAGAGCAAGGAGTTCATTACCTACACACCATTTGTTACTTCTTGGAGAGTGGTGTCTCCTAGATTGGCTAGGTGTCACTTGGGAGCCTCCGACAAGATTGTGGAGTTGAACCAAGGAGTTTGTAAGGGCAAGGAGATCGCCTACTTCGTGAAGATCTACCGCTAGTGAGGCAAGTCCTTCGTGGGCGATGGCCATGGTGGGATAGACAAGGTTGCTTCTTCGTGGACCCTTTGTGGGTGGTTGCTTCTTCGTGGACCCTTCATGGGTGGAGCCCTCCGTGGACTCGCGCAACCGTTACCCTTCGTGGGTTGAAGTCTCCATCAACGTGGATGTAGGATAGCACCACCTATCCGAACCACGGGAAAAACATCCGTGTCTCCAATTGCGTTTGAATTCTCCAAACCCTTTCCCTTACATTATTGCAAGTTGCATGCTTTACATTCCGCTGCTCATATACTCTTTGCATGTTTGCTTGATATGTATTGTGTATGTTGAAATTGTGCCAAAAACTCCACTCAAATCAAAAAGGCCTAAAAATTGCAACTTTAGCACTAAGTGTCTAATCACCCCCCCTCTAGACACATCTACTTCTAGATCTTACAAGTGGTATCAGAGCGTTGGTCTCCATTGCATTGGTTTAATCACCATTGGAGGAAGATGGATGTGTCTACTTTAGAGAGTCTTAGACATAGAGTGCCTATTCTTGATGGAGAGTATTTTCACAAGTGGAGAAATGAGATGCTTGTAATCTTCAATCAATATCATTTGAACAAGTATATTGATAGTCCTTGTGCACCTCATATTGATCCTTTGCATCCTACACTAGATGAAGATATTGACATGATTCGCAATCTTAGAACTATTGAGCTCATCATTAGAGGATTGCCCAAAAATTTGATTGCTAGTTTGCCTACTCTTAATTGTGCCTATACTATATGGAAATTTCTTGAGGAACGATTCCCCGATCATTCCTTGAAAACTTTGGATGAAATTCTCCATAAATCCATTGCCTTGAGTAAGATGAACTCTAGTGATCCTAGTTTTGGTAATTATCTATTTGAACTTACCAATCTTAAGCATGCTAAAGGAGATGTTGGAATCATTAGTGATATCATATTCGAAGCTATAAGAATTCATAAAAGTGACCACTTTGATGATCATTTATCTAATGAATTACCCTCATGATGAGTCACAAGATCATGATGAACATGGATACTATGATGATGATGATGATAGTGACTTCGATCTTGATGATGCAATGAGACATTTTGGTCTTATGGCAAATCTTCGGGGATATGAATCAAGAGGAAAGGAATGGGTTCTTGATAGTGGATGTACTGATCATATGACCAGAGATGAAGAGATGTTTCGTGAGCTTGCTGAAAATGATGGCCCTCGAAAATATGTCACCTTTGGTGATAATTCAAAGGGTAAAGTGGTTGGCCTTGGTAAGGTGGCCATCTCACATGATAGTTCCATTCAAAATGTCATGCTCGTTGAATCTCTCGGCTACAACTTACTTTTAGTATTTAGACTTGCTGATTTCGGTTTGAATGTCCTATTTACTGAGGTAGATTGCCAAGTATTTCGTCGAGACAATCATAAAATGGTCTTTACCGGTATGCGTAGAGGTGATATTGTCAATTTCTCTAAAAAGGCACAACCTAAAACTTGCTTTGTTGCTAAATCCTCAAAAGGTTGGTTGTGGCATAGACGACTAGGTCACGTTGGCATGAGAAACCTTGACAAGCTTATTAAAGGAAATCATATCCTTGGAGTTAACGATGTCATGTTTGATAAGGATAGACTTTGCAGTGCTTGTCAAGCAGTTAAACAGGTTGGAGGAAGGCATCCCGTGAAGAACATAATGACCACAAGAAGGCCACTCGAGCTACTTCATATGGATCTTTTTGGTCCCAACGCCTACAAGAGTCTCGGTGGAAATTCTTTTGGTCTAGTTATAGTTGATGATTTTTCAAGATTTACGTGGGTGTTCTTTCTTAATGACAAGTCGCAGGTCCAGAAGATCTGCAGAAACTTCGCTAGGAAGGCCCAAAATCAGTTTGACGTGAAGATCAAGAAGGTTCGGAGTGACAACGGAACGGAGTTCAAGAACGCAAATGTGGACACCTTTCTTGACGAAGAAGGGATTTCACACGAGTTCTCGGCTACGTACACACCTCAACAAAATGGAGTTGTTGAGAGGAAGAACCGGACGCTCATCGAAATGGCAAGAACGATGCTTGATGAATACAAGACGCCGAAGCACTTTTGGGCAGAAGCGGTTGAGACAGCTTGTCACGCAACAAATCGCTTATATCTTCACAAGCTACTCGGCAAGACGGCATACGAGCTTCTCACCGGTAACAAACCCCAAGTTGGATACTTTCGAGTATTCGGCTCAAAGTGCTACATTCTTGATAAGCATCGTCGTTCAAAGTTTGCTCCTAAATCTCATGAAGGTTTTCTACTTGGTTATGGCTCAAACTCTCACACTTACCATGTCTACAACAATTTCACCCGAAAGGTTGAAGAGACGGTAGATGTGAAGTTTGATGAATCTAATCGCTCACAAGTAGAGCAATTGCCAATTGATGTAGGAGATAAAGACCCTTCAGAAGCAATCCAAGACTTGTCCATTGGCAAAATTCGTCCAATGGAGGTGAAGGAGAGTACTTCATCCGTCCAAGTGGAAGATTCTACTTCACGACAAGGTGAACCAAGAATCGACACGGAAGCATCCACAAGTGGGACACACCAAGATGAAGAAGACGAGGAAGTACATTAAGACGAACATCAACAACCTCCTTCTCCACCACGACAAGAGAACGACAACGTCAACAACGAAGAAGGCCAAGAAGAATAAGAAGATGAAGAAGATGTTCAACGAAGACCCAAGCAAAAGCTCCCACGAGTTCGAGCAAGAATTGCCAAAGATCATCCCGTCGAGCAAATTCTCAATGATATACAAATCGGGAGAATCACTCGCTCAAAGACTCGTTTAGCTAACTTTTGTGAAAACTATTCATTCATCTCTAGCATTGAACCTATGAAGGTTGAAGAAGCATTGGAAGATCTGGATTGGATAAACGCTATGCATGAAGAGCTACACAATTTTGAGAGAAACCAAGTTTGGACATTGGTTGAGAAGCCCGACAACAACCACAACATCATTGGTACCAAATGGGTGTTTCGCAACAACAAAGATGAAGATGGACAAGTGGTTCGCAACAAAGCACGTCTCGTCGCCCAAGGGTACACACAAGTCGAAGGTATGGACTATGGTGAGACATATGCTCCCGTTGCTAGACTTGAGTCCATTCGCATCTTACTTGCCTATGCTAATCACCATAACATCACCTTGTACCAAATGGACATTAAAAGTGCTTTTCTAAATGGTGAAATAGAGGAGGAAGTTTATGTCAAACAACCTCCCGGTTTTATCAATCCTAAGAAACCAAATCATGTTTACAAACTTCACAAAGCTCTTTATGGTCTTAAACAAACTCCTAGAGCATGGTATAAATGCTTGACCAAGTTCCTTACTACAAGTGGTTTTGAAATTGGTAAAATTGATTCTACTCTTTTTACTAAAAGGGTTAATGGAGAACTATTTGTATGCCAAATTTATGTCGATGATATCATATTTGGTTCAACTAACCCTATCTTTAGTGAAAAGTTTGGAAAGCTAATGTCAGAGAAGTTCGAGATGTCTATGATGAGTGAACTCAAATTCTTTCTCGATTTGCAAATCAAGCAAACTAAGGAAGGTACATTTGTCTCTCAAACAAAGTACACAAAGGACTTATTCAAGAAGTTCAATATGCAAGAATGCAAAGGTATGTCTACACCCATGCCTACTAGTGGACATAATGATTTAACCAAAGATGGTGAACCGGTTGATCAAAAGGTTTATCGCTCTATGATTGGTTCATTGTTATACCTATGTGCTTCACGTCCCGATATTATGCTAAGTGTGTGCATGTGTGCACGATATCAAGCTGCTCCTAAAGAATGTCATCTTAAGGCTGTGAAAAGGATAGTGAGATATTTAATCCATACACCAAATTTTGGCATTTGGTATCCTAAGAGGTCTTCTTTTGATCTTGTTGGCTATTCCGACTCGGATTATGCCGGAGATAAGGTTGATAGAAAGTCCACTTCGGGTACTTGTCAATTTCTTGGTAGATCTCTTGTGTCTTGGTCTTCCAAGAAACAAAACTCGGTATCCTTATCCACAGCCGAAGCGGAATACATTGCCGCTGGTTCATGTTGTGCTCAATTATCTTGCTATTGGTATTCTTATATTATCATGCAATGCTTTGTGGTGAGTGGCTTGACCTCGCAAAGTTGCTACCGTAAATCTGTTTATGTCATGCTCTGTTTTTCTGCCAAGTCTGAAACTACTCATAAAACTTGCTATGTTTACATGGGTGCCATCATATCTTCTGTGCCTTTTTGGCTTATGTTCAGTAAGAGACATTTGTTCTATGCATTTATTAGAATCATGCCATGCCTTTATTAGAATCATGCCAAGTCTGTGAAGCTGATATCTTTTGCACTTTTTCCATGCTTGTTTGAACCTGTTCTAGTGTGATTTAGCCGTAGCTCATTCTTCATGTTTTTTCAGGCATCTCTTGTACATCACTGCCATATGTTTTGTTGCTATGTTGGAGTGAAGTAGCTTAGTTTCTTGTTGCATTCTAGATGGCATAGTGTTGTTAATCGCAGAATTGTGTCATTCTTGTTTTTGCCATTTGCAAACCGTGCATCTGTTTCCGGTGATCTTGATATCGATTTCAACCGAAATCATCTCATCTTTCGAGCAACACACTTGGTTTGCCAAGTTCATGCCTTGATCATCTTTCCCTTCCGGAGCATGCATATGCATTGCATATCATGTCTTGCATATCATGCCATGTATTGCATCATGTTGCTTGTGCATTACACCATGATTGATTCTTGTTCCAATGCTAGTGTTTTTGATTTGGGTAGAGCCGGGAGACGAGTACGTGACCGAGGAACCTGTTGAGTACGCTAATGAGGATCAAGCTTTTGACAACTCTGAGAACTTTGCAGGCAAGATGGCCATACCCTCGAAATAACTTCTATCTTTGCTTGCTAGTTGTTAGCTCTATTGTTATGTCGCGCTACCTACCACTTGCTATATCATGCCTCCCATATTGCCATGTCAAGCCTCTAACCCACCTTCCTAGCAAACCGTTGTTTGGCTATGTTACCGCTTTTGCTCAGCCCCTCTTATAGCGTTGCTAGTCGCAGGTGAAGTTGAAGTTTGTTCCATGTTGGAAGATGGATATGTTGGGATATCATAATATCTCTTATTTATTTAATTAATGCATCTATATACTTGGTAAAGGGTGGAAGGCTTGGCCTTTTGCCTGGTGCTTTGTTCCACTCTTGCCGCCTTAGTTTCCGTCATACCGGTGTTATGTTCCTTGATTTTGCGTTCCTTACGTGGTTGGGTGTTATGGGAACCCCTTGACAGTTCGCTTTGAATAAAACTCCTCCAGCAAGGCCCAACGTTGGTTTTAACATTTCCCACCTAAGCCTTTTCCCTTGGGTTTTCGCGAGCCCGAGGGTCATCTTTATTTTAACCCCCCCGGGCCAGTGCTCCTCTGAGTGTTGGTCCAAACTAGAGCCCCTTGCAGCGCCACCTAGGGGAAACTTGAGGGTTTGTTTTAGTTGTATGGATTGCACATCCGGTGTGCCCTGAGAACGAGATATGTGCAGCTCCTATCGGGATTTGTCGGCACAGTCGGGTGGTCTTGCTACTCTTGTTTTACCATTGTCGAAATGTCTTGTAACCGGGATTCCGAGACTTATCGGGTGTTTCCGGGAGAAGGAATATCCTTCGTTGACTGTTAGAGCTTGTGATGAGCTAAGTTGGGACACCCCTGCAGGGTATAAACTTTCAAGAGCGTGCCGCAGTTATGTGGCAGATGGGAATTTGTTAATATCCGGTTGTAGAGAACTTGACACTTAACTTAATTAAAATGTATCAGCCGCGTGTGTAGCCGTGATGGTCTCTTTTCGGCGGAGTCCGGGAAGAGAACACGGCCTTGTGTTATGCTTGCACGTAAGTACCTTCAGGATCACTTCTTGATCACTTCTAGCTATTCGACCATTGTGTTGCTTCTCTTCTCGCTCTCTTTTGCGTATGCTAGCCACCATATATGCTTAGTGCTTGCTGCAGCTCCACCTCACTACCCTTTCCTAACCATAAGCTTAAATAGTCTTGATCTCATGGGTGTGAGATTGATGAGTCCTCGTGACTCACAGACAGTTCCAAAACAGTTGCAGGTGCCGAGGATACCAGTGCAAGTGACGATACCGAACTCAAGTGGGAGTTCCACGAGGATTCGGGCCGCTACTATGTTTCTTTTCCGGATGATCAGTAGTGGATCCCAGTTGGGACGATCGGGGATCTAGCATTTGGGGTTGTCTTCCTTTATTTTGGTTCCGTATGTGGACCTTCGATTGTACCTTGGATGATGTATGGATTATTTATGTATTGTGTGAAGTGGCGATTGTAAGCCAACTCTTTATCCCTTTCTTATAATTACATGGGATGTGTGAAGATTACCCCTCTTGCGACAAGCCTACCATGCGGCTATGCCTCTAAGTCGTGCCCCGACACGTGGGAGATATAGCCGCATTGTGGGTGTTACACCTGGCGCAACGGTCTCAGGGCATTACATGGAAGCCCCCAACCCCCTTGTCCTGATGGTGGTCATCGTTCCTCCTTGGTGGTGGCTGGAGCGGAGGGAGGCCAACATTGCCCCGAGGACGGTCCTCACGAGGCTGGTCCCGCGAGGCACCCTCGCGAGGCTGTTCCTGCCAATGGTCCTCGCGAGGCCAGTCGCACCACTCCTAACGGGGGCCGCGGTCGTCCCAGCATCCCCCACTTCGTTCTCCTTGGCCGTAGCCCCAGTCGTTGTGCTCGGGGCGTCGACCGGAGCGTCCATCTCGAATGGCCCTAAGCTCATGGAAGTCATTGGTGTTGTGGTTGTGTATGTTGTGGAAGGCGCAGAACGGATGTCTGCTCTTAGACAACTCGGGGTGGTCTTGGCCGCGCTTCGTGTCCGGCTCTGCCGCGAGCACGGCTACTCCCATGCGTTTCACGTCCTTGGTCTTGGCCTTCTTCTCTTCTGGGTCGGTAGCAGGGAGTTCGAGGAGGGAGAGGCGCCCCTCCTCAGGTCTTGCGCACTTGGTCTCCATGTTAAACATTTCCAGGGCCGTGCACAGCTCCTCGTGGATGGCGAGCTCCTCCTTCATCTTGACGTCGTGGACGCCATCAGAGAATGTTGAGATGATGGCCTCGTCCGTTACCTTGGGAATCTTGAGGCGAACATTGTTGAAGCACTGGATGTACTTCTGCAGAGTCTCTCCTGGCTGTTGTTTGATGCGGCGCAGGTCACGCGCGGCCGGTGGGCGATCGCGAGTGACGTGGAAGTTGGCAACGAAGCGGTCGTGCATCTCACCCTAGGAGGAGATTGACCCCGGCGGCAAGTTCAGGAGCCACGAGCGAGCACCATCCTTGAGAGCCATGGGAAAACAGTTCGCCATGACTTTCTCATCGCCGTTGGCCGCCACGATGCTCAGTCCGTATATCTGCAAGAACTCCACAGGGTCGGGGGTGGCATCATAGCGCGGGGGAAGGTCTGGCTTGAACTTGCCTGGCCAGACTATGCTACGCAGCTCTAGAGTGAAGGCACCGCAGCCTTTTGTGGCCACCGGGGCCTGTCGCGGGGCGGAGCTTGATCTTGATGCCTACGCACCGCCGCCGCAGGCGGCACACGATCTTGACGTGGTGGCGCCGGGAGAGCAGGAGCGTTTTCGAGCGGTCGGGGAACTTCTTGGCAGCTTCCTTCTTCGTGCGCGGGCACCCGGCGCGGCGGGTCGCGCCGAGGGGCCGCGCGTCTTGGCGCCAGGACACCGTCTTGGTGCGGAGGTGGCGGAGGCGCTCCATGAGCTACATCGCCCGCAGCTGGGGGAGGGCGAGGTAGCGATGGAGA
The DNA here is from genome assembly GCF_002162155.2 of Triticum dicoccoides. Classification (NCBI taxonomy): domain Eukaryota; kingdom Viridiplantae; phylum Streptophyta; class Magnoliopsida; order Poales; family Poaceae; genus Triticum; species Triticum dicoccoides. The sequence continues at coordinate 264,816,809 of NC_041386.1, read as the reverse complement.
TGGTGTGGTGGAGCTCCGAGCGGTGCTGACGAGCTCGGTGATGCGGTCCAGCCAGTTCTCGTAGAGGTCATCGACCGGGCGGTAGAGCAGGAGCTCGCGTGCCATGAGCAGCGCAGCCTGCGCATCCGTGGGCGCGCGACAACCATGGGACGGTGAGCCGGCCGGAGTCAGTTACGGGGTGGCGGTGCGGCCATCCCGCCTCACAGAGGGGTGCGGTGATGATGCTTGCTGCTCGTTTCCCGACGGGCCTGTGGCGGCATTGGCGGCGGGTGATGGAGAATGACGGGGAGGCCCGCCGATAGGAGCTGTCTGAGAGACACGGGCGGCGAGGGCGGCTTGGTGCTCGGCGCGGGCTCGGCGTGCGTCCGCCATGGACATGGTTGACCAGCGGAGCATGGATCAATGGAAGAAAAGCTTCAGCGCACCCCTACATAGCATGCCAAATGTCGGATTGCGGGTTCCAGCAAAACCTTGAGGCTCAAACACTGGGGTGTGCACGAAGATCTCTCTCCCCCTAGCTCACGCTCTCGCCACGATCTCAAAGCCTAGCTCGCCGAACCTGAGGAACAAGGGACACAAGAGTTTATACTGGTTCGGGCCACCGTTGTGGTGTAATACACTTCTCAAGTGTGGTATGGTGGATTGCCTTGTAGGTTGAGGATGAACAAGTACAAGGGATGAACAGCCTCCTGAGGAGAGGTGTTCTTGAGCTCGGTGAGCTTGTATGGAGGCCTTGGTGGAATGGATCTGGTCTAAGATCAGATGCCTCCCTACAGTGGTGGATAGTCCTATATATAGAGGCCAGGGTCCTCTCCCCAAATATTAGGCGCGAATGGATCCCACAACGGCCAATTTGAAGGGGGGCAACTATTACAAGTCATCCTAACAAATGGTGGTCTTCGCCTGCCAAGGACTTTGGTGGTGACGCCATCGTGGGCTCCGCGGTGACCTCCGTCCTGCTGTTCTGCTTGTCTTGGTCTCGTTGCACTGATATGGAAACCTTTGCCTGATGCCTCAGGACTCCTCTCCTGCGCTTGCCCCTTTAGCATCAAAGAGGCAACGAGTACTCTGCGCCCGCTGGCGCCCGCCTGGCCTTGGTCTTCATGGCTCACGTCATGCACTCCTCGCGAGGTGCCCCTTGCATAGATATCTCCGCTCCTCGGGAGCCAGCCTAGGGAGGCCACCCCAGAGGAGGTCTTGTGTCATCCGCCTCGCGAGGCTTGGCCCCTCGCGAGGTTCTTGAGTGGTTGTTGATGAAGATGGGTCATACCAGACCGCTGGTGGAGCCACACCCTGGGCCGCATGCAGGCAAGTCTGGGTATCCCCGTTCCCAGGACACCGACAAACGCGATGTTCAATTGTTGTGGGTGCATTTTTTATTGTCTACCATGTGAGAAATAAATCGAATTTGGATGTACAAAGTACATGAGAAACAAATACAATTGCTATATTTCCAAGTTGTTAAGTATGCTTGGTTTGGTTAACTGTCTGATCTTCTATTAGGATTATGTTATATTGTGCAATGTGGTGTTGAGTTAATGTTTGGTTCATTTGTTGTGGTGTTTAGTTAACTGCTTGGTTCAATTATGCAATGAGATGTTCAATTGTTGTGGGTACAATTTTGTATTGTTATGCATGTGAGGAATAAATCAAATTTGGTTGTACTAAATACATGAGTAACATATACGATTGCCATATTTACTACTTCTTAATCATCCTTGGTTTTGGTAATGGATTTTCCATGTGGCTCGAATTAATCTATTGAATCTGCAATGCGTTAATTTTCATCAACATATTTTACTAATACTATGACAACCCTCACTTAACCTGATCAATAACTACCTTATATGTGTTGCAGGGAAACAATGGGAAGCACCGAGGTTTACAATCGAGATTTGCACATGAATGGTCCTTTGTCTAATAGCTCATTATTGTGCAATTGCAGGAACTATTCTAATGTTTAGGTTCTTAACAATTTGGTCTTGCACATGTAGGTCCTCATGTCAGAGGTTTTTGACCCACTGTCCGACTCTTTTTGCATATGGGGAAATGAGTTGTCCATGAATATCACCCAAGTCAAGAAACTCAGAAAGATTGTTAGGATAAAGAAACTAGCGATGAAAAACAAAAAGAACTTTGTCTGCACAAGGAAGAAGACATCAGTGCACTACATGATGGTACTAACTACTCCCTCCGTTCTAGAATATAAGGTGTATTGGTTTCCATGCAACTCAACCATTTGTATGTTTGGCCAAGATTCTAGAATAAAATAACAATATCTACAATACCTAATAGATAAAATATGAAACTACTTTTCATGATGTATCAAATGATATAAATTTTGTATTGTGAATGTTGATATATTTTTCTAATAACTCCGTCAAACATGCACTCATTTGACTTTTGAGAAAACAAATACACCTTATATAAAGGAACGGAGGGAGTATTATGTATTATATTTTTTATTCATTTGCGCCATTTCCAAATTTAGAGAAGATATGCATATCCTTGTTTTCAGGCCTTTCCAAAGGAGTTCACTAATGATTACTGATGACCCACAAGTATAGGGGATCTATCGTAGTCCTTTTGGTAAGTAAGAGTGTGAAACTTTCGCGGTAAACCACGGCCACCTATGGGACCAAGAGCCCCTTTCTGGTTCGGTGGGGGGATGGCATGTTGCACAAAGGGCGGAAAAATGTGAGACAGCACGACAGAGATCACACGGGCGATTTTACCCAGGTTTGGGACACTGTGCGGCGTAAAACCATACTCCTGCTTTGGTGGATTGATGTGGAAATAATGGTGTGAACGGAACTCACTTGCCCGGCAGGGCTGCCTTAGGTCGAGAGCGGCTACGCGCGTATGAGCATGTGGGTGTCTAAATTCTCCAACCCCTTCTACGCTTGCCTTGGGCCTCCTGTTATAGATAGAATGGGTTACCACAGTGGCAAGTCAGTCATTATGAACTGATTAGATAGCAAATAGTGCTATCATACCTAACTCTGCAGGCTGATAGAGCGCATTAAATGCGCCGCTCAACGTCACATCATAGCTTACCCGGCAGGGGCTGCCGGTCTGTTTTGCCAGCTTTGCGCCTGCTCGCTTGACACGTCGTAGGACAGGTGTCACTTGAATGTGTTTTTTGTAGGAAATGGATGCCAAGTGGTGGATAGCAGACACTTAGTCACCTTGGAGCTTGACACCGCACTGATTGGTGACTTGGGTCGTTATGAGGTGGTGCGGCGGGTTGGTTCTGTCTTCATGAGTCCCGGCAGGCCCTGCCGGGGAATTTTAGAGCCATGCTTCCAGGGTAAACCCCGTCCTTTCCAGGCTCGCTTACCTGGCAAGGGAGGCTTTTTCCTTGGCAGTATCTTTCTTCTCTAGCTTAGTCTTGGTCCTCTTGAGCTGCACATTGGTTTCTTGAAGATCTGATCTCTTGTGCTTTGGTCTGACCTTGGTGCTGCAATCTTGCTCTCGTGCCTAAGTCTTCATTGTTCGTGCACAAGTAAGGGGAAAATATATACCCCTGTTTGTTTTCCCCGATATAAGCCCCCGGGCCTGAGCCATATGTGTCGCGCGGCATGTTGGGTTAGACCCCAAACAGTGCACGGACACGTGGCAGGAGAAGGCTGCTTATGTCAGTTTGCCATGGTGACTAGTCAATCCAACATCCACTTCGTGCAATTACTGCAAGTCATGGGGTCGTGGGACTGTTGAAGTTAAGGTAAAACGGTAACTTTCCGAAGCGTCGTTCCCCTCCCGTTCCACGCCTTTTTTCCATAAGATAAGAAAACGCGGAGCGGCACGGTTCACTTGTCGCCCGCCCTACCATTCCATCATCTTCCTTCGCAAGCCAAACAAATGCCCCTCCTTTCTCTTCCTCGCCCTCCAGCACCCCTCACACCGGATTCCTTCCCCCATTCACATCATCGCCCGTGGAAATGGGGAAGAAACCTGCAATAAAAGGGAAGGAGACGGCCGCGGCAAAGGAGGTGGTTACCGAGGGGAGCAAGAGAGCGGTGGTGTTGTATAAGAAGTGGAGGGGAGACATTGTCTTCCTTCCGTAGAATCTGGATGGCCCAGTTCTTCAAGCAAGGTATGGGTACCTGTGGGGGAGGGAAGTCTTGAAAGAGCATGGAACACCCAATGTTTTGGTAGAGGGGAAAGAGGATCTGCCCAATTCATACCGTTTCTTCTGCGCCTATTTCATCTGTGGCATTTGTCCCCCTTTCTCTGAATTCCTTGAGGCAATCATGACTATTTTTGGATTCCACCTTCTCGACTTCACGCCGAATGGAATGGCAACGATGGCCATTTTTGCTCATTTGTGCGAGAATTTCGTTGGAGTTGCCCCAAATGTAGATCTGTTCAGGCATTACTTTGTCCCGCGGGTGGAGAACAAAGGTCACCGCTCCGGGAACATCTGCTGGATGCCGTGGGTGGCGAGGAAGATCTGGGATTATATCCCAGGCAAGCAGCGTGAGAGGTGGGATGAGTGGAGTGGGGACTGGTGCTGCATCCAGGATGAGGAAGCTTCGGAGTTTTGTGAAGCCCGGACGATGTGTGTTGAGCGCGGCAAGGAATGGATCGCATTCAACCTCTCCAAGAAGAGGATGCGCCCGCCAATAAACCGAATTACTCGCTTGAAGGCTGCCGGGCTAACCATCGAGCACATGGGGGCAGATTTTCTCCTTCGTCACATCTTGCCACTGCAGAAAAGGGACAGACTGGCCTGGTTGTATGGCGATGCTGGGGACATGATGAGGTTGCTCCCTGGTTTGGCCAACAACTTGTCTGTTTATGGCCATGCCTAGCTATGCGACCAACTGTTTGGCCGCTTTGAGTTGTTCAATTTTCTAGTGACCATTATCCCTTTGAACGTCAATTCAACCCGGGACTAGATATTGAAGTGGATGCCAGATTTGCAATGCTCATGGAGTGGCAGGTGATTGGCAACTGGCCACTCTCAATGAAGAACTCGAGTGGTCCGGTGCCCTGGTGGAGAAGGACACCAGGGTTGAGACTGGTATGTACAAGCGCACCTCCTCTGTGGAGGTAGCGTATATCAGGAAGAGGATTGAGGAGGACAAGGCCACCCGTATCGCGGAGATGGCAAGGGCCGCGAAGGCTGGGAAGGGAACAGGGAAAGCTGAGGATGAAGGCTCCTCTTGAGGTGGCAGCGAGGTGCAGGGCACAAAAGAGGTTGCCGAAGAGAATCATGCCGGGGATGGGACTGTCGGGATTGATGCCCTTGCCGTCGCAACAGCAGAGATCCAAGAGGAGGAGGATGTTGGTGAGGTGGTGGAGCTCGAGACGGAGTGGCTCGCGGCTGGACCCCAAGGCCCCGAGCCGATTATCGATCAGCGTCCTCACAGACGTGCTCCTAACCGGGGCACGGTGGCTCCAAACCCAGTGCCTGTCATCAAGAAGGTGAAGAAGACCACCACAAAAACCACCAAGATGGAAGTGGTGTGTCTGCAGTCACCTCGCCTTGCTGGGATCAAGGCTTCCCCTACCAAGCAATCAGTGAATGTGGAAGTTGACTCCAGCCCCCACTCTGGCTCGAGTTCTTCACAGAGCTCGCCTTCATTAGAGCCCCCGGTGCCTCAGCTGTTGTCAGAGCTGCCGGAGAGTTCTGCCCCTTCACCTCATAAGGGAGGAAGGGCGCCCTCGCCTCCCGTGGAGTTCGACTTGAACCCCATGCTCATTCATGACGAGTAAGGAAAATTACCTTCTTGTAAATAGCTTCAGTATACTTGATTCTCTTTGCTAACCGACCCGTTGTTTTGTTGTTGCTGGCAGGGAGGTGGAGGAGGACACGGAAATCCTCATCCACCAGCCACGGAAGAGGCTCCGGCGTGCCGGGTCTCTGAAGACTGCGCAGAGCCCGGCCTTGGCGGGAAGCAACATGAAGGACCCCGCGCCAAGTCCCCAGTCCAGCCCCCGGCCCGGAAGTGGGGGCAGGCCTCTTCCACCGGAGGCGATGGGGACGTGCTTCCTGCTCCCTCGGCCGAAGGGGACGGCGAGACAACGCAGGGTGATCCCCTCCTAGAAGGGCATGTCCCCTCCACCAACTGATTCGTAAAAGCTCCGATGGGGCCTCCGCAACGGGACCGCACAGAGTGTTGCCGCGACTACCGCGGCAGGGGATGGAGTCCATAGCCTAGCAACCGATGCTGCTGGGGAAATTGAGGCCCCTGCCCAGCAGACTTCTCCAGGTATTTAATTCCTACTCTTTTTCCTTTCTTGTTCATATCACCTCTCCTTATATTCCACTTATATGAAACTTCTATCTCTTCGTCATTCGCCAATTCTCTTTTCTGGAGTCCCACAGGCCGAAGAGACAGAGCTGCTGGAAGAGGTGGCCAGCATAGGGAGAGCTGCCGTGGATGAGGCCGCCAAGATTGCCACTATGGAGGAATAGGCCCCCGTTGCCGAGTGTTGCGGGATGTCTGTGGCCACATATGGGACCGGGCGGCCCCTTGCTGGTTCGGCAAAGCGTTGCACAAAGAGCAGACCAGCATATGGCAACACGGCGGAGAGCACACAAGCAATTTACCCTGGTTCGAGCTGCCGCGACGTATAAGACCCTACTCCTGCTTTGGTGGATTGATGGTGGAGTGAATGTGGTGATGTGTAGTACACTTGCCCGACAGGGTTCGCCTTAGGGCCGCAGCCACGCACGTATGGTGACTTGGGTTCGTCAACTTTCCAACCTCCCCTACGAGTGCCATGGGCCTCCTTTTATAGATTAAGGGGTCACCACAATGGCAAAGTAGTCATTATCCACTTATATGATAGAAAACAGTGCCATCATACCTAACTCTGCAGGCTGACAAGGTGCATTAAATGTGCCGCTTGGTGTCACATCACTGGTCGCCCCGCAAGGCATGCCGGGCTATCTTTCCACCTCTGTGCCTATCTGCTTGACATGTCGTAGGACTGGTCTCATCTGTAGGCTTCTTCTATAGGAAATGGCTGCCATGTGGCGAACGGCTGCCACTTAATCATCTTGCGGCTTGACACCACACTGATTGACGATGTCGGTCGCGCTTGAGTGGTTGGTGGCGTGGTTCTGCCCCCGCGAGCCCCGGCAAACCTTGCCAGGGTGCCTCGGTTACCTGCTCCTTGCGGTTTCCTTGCCCCTTGCCGGGCTCGCCTGCCTGGCAAGGGAGGCCCTTCTCTTGCTGATATCTTGCTCTTTCGGCTCGATCTTGGTCTTTCCAGACTGCATGTTGGTTCCTCAAATCTCTTGGTCCTTAAATCTCTGACTTGGGTTGGTGCTTCAATCTTGATCTTGTGCCTATTCGTAGTCTGGGCAATAGACCCAGGGTTTGTTGCACCGACAGAAGCCCCCGGGCCTGCCTCAAACGCGCTGCTAAGTGTCGTCAGGGTAGGTCCTAATATGTGCACATGCAAGGTTGCTGAAGGGGTTGGCCCCTTGAGTTTTCTGTTGCTGCTTCATCAGCCTTGATTCCGGGCCAGTTTCTGGTTTCCCCGTGCGTGGTGTAAAGCCAATAGTGGTGGGGCCGCTCCAGTGATGGCACGTGAATGACATTAATGCACGCGGTAGAAACTGCCAATTTACTCTTCTCACAGTGCGCCCTTATCCTTAGCCACATACGCAGCATGCACCGCGCGGGGTAGGTAACGGAGGCGCATGGCGCGGGAGAGTACCTTGAAGAGGGCCCGCCTGTCTTGAATTGGCGGTGGAGAGCGGTGATCACCCATGGATGGAGCACATGCCCTTCCCTGCCTGGCCTATAAAAGGGTGGGGCGGAGGAGGGTAGAGCCATCCATCCTTGCATTCTCCTTCTTCTTCCCTCGTTCTCTGATTCCACCGACGATGCCGAAGAGAAGAGCCTGGGGCCAGCCCTCGGCTCCTGTTTGGGGTTATTATTGCCTTATGCTCATGTTGATGCTTGCGGAGTGAGCCTGGTCCTTGGCATGGCAAGTCTTTTGGTATCTTCGATGCTCGTCCGAGAGGAGGGGCCGGAGATCATTGGCAATCCATGCACTGCTCCTCCCAGAGGTCTTGGGGCCGACGTCGACTAGAGGCGCATCTTCCCGCCTGCCAAGGTGGGAAGCAGTGCGCCTCTAGCCCCCTGGCCGTTTTGGCCGCTTGCTGTTTCTCTGCTAGGGGTGCCGGACAAGGGCCTCGGCCTCCTCCCAGAGCAGTGTTGGCGGAGATGAAGCCTGGGAGAAGGAGAAGACGGGAGGCAGGACGTCCAGTAGGATTACCATTGCATCGATGCATTCGTCTCGTACTGGTGACCTACTGCTCATCTGTATGGCTCTTCCCCCCTTCTCCCGGCGCCGTCATCACCGTTTCTTCCAGCTGCCGAGAAAAGGCTAGTTCCCCTGGTGCTTCCGCCTCCTTTTGGGGTCTTCTGGCTGGGCTACGGCGCCTTCCTCTGCCGGTGCCTGTGTTGGAGCCCCTGGTCAGGTCCAGGAGGTGGTGACCAGGCGACTCATGAGGTGTCCCACACGTCTTCCTCCTTCGCAGCCCAGCCTATCAAAGGGAGGGGCGGAGGAGGGCAGAGTCATCCATCTTCATGGCCCTTCTCTCCTCATCTTCTGTTTCTGCTGGTCATGTTGGAGAAGGAACCCTAGGGCCAGCCCCTGGGCTCCTATTTGGGGTTATTGTTGTCTTATGCTAGTGCTGATGCTTGGGGAGAGAATCTGGTCCTTGGCATGGCGAGTCTTTTGGTATCTTCGATGCTCGTCTAGGAGGAGGGGCCGGAGATCATTAGTAATCCCAACATTGGCCCTCCTGAAGTCTTGGGGCTGACATCGATGAGAGGCGTGCCTTCCCGCCCGCCAAGGTGGGGCGCAGCATGCCTCGAGCCCCTTGGCCGGCTTGGTCGCTTGCTGTTTCTTTGCTGGGGGCGCCGGACTAGGGCCTCGGTCTCCTCCCGGAGCGGTGTTGGCGGAGATGATGCCTGGGGAGAAGGAGAAGATGGGAGGCATGCCGTCCAGTAGGAGTATAACCGCATCGACGTGTTTGTCTCGTACTGGTGACCTGCTGCTCGTCTGCCTGGCTCTTCCCCCCTTTTCCCGGTGACATCATCACTGTTTCTTCCGGCTGCCAGGAAAAGGCTCGTTCCCCTGGTGCTTCCACTTCCTTTTGGGGTCTTCTGGCCAGGCTCCGGTGCGTTCCTCTGCCGATGCCTGTGCTGGAGCCCCTGGTTAGGCCCTGGAGGTGGTGACCAGGCGACTCTCGAAGTGTCCCGCACGTCTTCCTCCTTCGCAGCCTCGCCATTCCCCTCCTAAGGTGCTGCTCCTGCATTCTTCTTCTCTTATTGCATTACCTGGGATAATAGGGATAGGAAGAGGAGTTTATGGGGAACTTACCTTTTTTCAATCTTAAACTTGTAGGAAATCACCAAATTTTGATTCAAACAATGTATTCCTTCCATCCATGTTTGTGTTCTGTAATGCTTATACTTGTATCTGCATGTCAATGAAAGAGATAAACCTTGCCCAGAACACGTGCATGTACATTTCCATGCAGAGGTGGAGTGCCTCTTTATTGTAATTAAATGAGATTTCCCCGAGAGGATATCCTATCGGCGCCCTTTTCTTCTGCCGGGGAACAGACTAAGGTGCCAGCCCCCCGCCCACTCCCTCTTTATCAAGGGCCACTGTGACCATCCAGGCCGAAGCAGCGTTCGAGCCAAGGATGGGAGCACCCTGGTTCCAAGAGAGCTGCGAGGTATCTCTATGCATAAGTTATAGCTTACTGAACAGTACTAGACAAGAGGTAAACTTATCTGTTTGGCTTGCTGGGGATCACTATGCCGTGCATTCTCCTCGTCCCTTGTCAGAATCAAGTTCAGGGCAGGAACCTGCAACTCCATGTAGATGAGAATGAATGTGGGATGCAATCCTATCTATATGCATATGCAAATGCTCATGAAATGCTTATGCAGTGATTTGGGTGTGCTAATGCATGCATGTGATTTTGATTGGGCCCCTCCCCCCGCAGCACTTCTTTATTTTCTCTTGCATGGGGTCATCGCCCCGGCTTTGTACAAGGGGTTACATGCAACTAAGGCAAGGCCTAGACAAAAGGGTGGCTGTCGGGCAGTGCCCGGCAGCCTCGCACCTTACAGGTAGTACTTACGGCGATGCTCAATATTCCATGACTTTTGCAACTGTGTTCTCCCAGGTAGCCTCGCACCTTACTGGTAGTACTTATGAAGATACTCAATATTCCATGAGTTTTGCAACTATGTGCCATCCCCAGTCTCTAGACGGACTGCGCCAGGTCTGGTGACTCGTACCACCCGATAAGGGCCTTCCCACTTTGGTGACAACTTGTTTGTACCCTTGGCGGACTAAACGCGCCAAAGGACAAGGTCACCTTCCTGAAAACACCGGGCATGAACCCTCTGGCTCTGATAGCGACAGAGGGCTTGCTGATAGCGTGCAGCATGCGTGGCAGCCCGGAGCTGGTTTTCCTCGAGTAGCACAACATCGTCACGCCGGTGTTGATCTTGTGGTACTTCATCGTAGGCAAGCACTCGAGGGGACCCGTGAATGAGTTCCATGGGGATAACTGCTTCTACCCCATAGACCAGGGAGAAGGGAGTCTGCCCGGTAGCTCGGTTAGGTGGCGTTCTGAGGGACCAGAGAACTATCGGCAGCTCCTCGATCCACCGCCTGTCGTGCTTCTGCAGCGTATCAAAAGTTCGTGTCTAGAGTCCATGAAGCACTTCAGTGTTTGCCCTCTCATCTTGTCCACTACTTCGGGGGTGTGCCAAAGAAGCGAACGAGATTTTGCATCCAAGGGTATGAACGTATTGCATGAAGGCGTGGCTCGTGAACTAGGTGTCGTTGTCAGTAATGATCCTTGCCGGAACTCTAAAATGACACACCAATCCTTTCAAGAACTTGATAGATGACTGAGCAGTCACCTTTCTCATGGCAGTCACATCCGGCCACTTTGTAAACTTGTCGATGGCAACGAACAAGAATTGAAAGCCCCCAATTGCTCGGGAGAAGGGCCCGAGGATATCAAGCCCCCAGACCAAAAATGGCCATGATAGAGGGATTATCTGAAGAGCTTGGGCAGGTAGGTGTATTTTCTTGGAATGGAACTGACATGCTTCACATTTCATGACTAACTCAACCGCATCTTGGTGGGCTGTGGGCCAATAGAATCCTTGCCGGAATGCTTTCCCAACTAATGCCCTTGATCCAAATTGGGAGCCGCACATTCCTCTGTAAATCTCAGCCAGCAGTTCCTTTCCATCCTCTCGACAAACACGCTTCAATTTCACACTGTTGGGCCTCCTTCTGTATAGACTATCATTGACAAACTGATACATACTGGACCTACGGGCTACTCTTTCGGCTTCATCATGGTTGCCAGGGAGTTCTCCGGTTTGGAGGAAGTGGACAATGTGCCTTCCCCAAGTTGGAGCCTGAGGCTCGGCGACGAGGACTAGTGGCACCTCCTCAACTGTGGGAGCACCAGCCTTGTTCGCGGGGTCCATAGGCCCGGCTAGAGGGGGTGGTCCGGCATGCTGTGAGGAGTTGTTTCCAACAGGGTCTCTGCCGGGAGCGGACGACTCTGCCGGGAGAGGCTTACCTTAGTCCAACTTTCTCCTTTTTCAGGCCGGTGTGGCTGGTGATACGAAGGTCTGAGAGAGATGGAGAACAAAAGTTTCTGGTTCCATAAGAAGCTTCTACGCAGCACACTTTGACAGGTGATCAGCTATGCTGTTTTTCGCATGGGGTACTTGCTCTGTTTGCAACCCGTCAAAAGTGCTCCCCCAATCTCCTTACTTCCTCAACATATGCTTCCATCAAGGGGCTTTGGTAATCCTTGTTGACTTGTCTCACCACAAGCTGTGAATCTCCTCGAATGATCAGCTTCTTAATTCCCAATTCCGCTGCAATCATGAGCCTGACAAGGAGCCCTTCATACTCTGTTGTATTGTTGGTGGCTTCTTCCCGGGCAAAGTGCATCTGGATAACGTACTTCAAGTGCTCCCCGGAGGGGACAACAAGAAGCACGCCAGCCCCTGCACCTTGTAGGGAAAAAGCACCATCAAAATACATGATCCATTCTTGGGGTGATTCCTTGCTGGGGATGGATGTCTCTGTCCTTTCCTCATCAGGGGTTAGCGTCCATTCTGTAATAAACTCTGCCAACGCCCTGCTCTGAATAGTTGGAGTTCTCTCAAACTTCAAACCAAAGCTATACAACTCTAAAGCCCATTCCACTATTCTTCCAAATGCCTCAGGGTTTCGAAGTATCCTTTGCAACGGAAAACTAGTAACAACCGTAATCTCATGGGCTTGGAAGTAGTGGTGCAGTTTCCTTGAGGCCATAATATGACCAAAGATCAACTTTTGTATGCTGGAGTACCTCGATCTAGCCCCCTATAACAAGGAGCTGACGAAGTACACTGGGCGCTGCACCATTTTCTTCCTTCCCGTGTCCCTGAGGTTGTTTTCGTTGTCGTGCCCACTGTTGTCCTGATCCTTCTCTGACTCTGCTGTTTTCTGTTCAGTTTCTGTCTCATCCACCTCTCGATGCTCTGCCAAACCCGCACTGACCACCTAGGGTTGTTTTCGTTATCGTGCTCACTGTTGTCCTGATCCTTCTCTGACTCTGCTGTTTTCTATTCAGTTTCTGTCTCATCCACCTCTCGATGTGCTACCAAAGCCGCACTGACCACCTGGTTGCTTACTGCTAAGTATAGCAACAGTGGTTCTTGGGGTTTAGGCGCAACCAAGGTGTGTATGGATGACAGGTACACTTTTAACTCTTGCAGAGCTACATCTTCTTCCGGGGTCCACTTCATAGGCCTTGCCTTCCTCAAAACCTTGAAGAACGACAGGGCACGCTCGGAAGACTTGGAGATGAATCTGCTCAGCGCGGCAATGCATCCCGTCAAGCACCTCACATACTTAGCTGTCCTTGGCACTTGGATCTGCTAAATAGCCTTGATCTTGTCGGGTTTGGCTTCGATCTCCTAATGGGACACGAAGAACCCAAGTAGCTCGCCGGAGGGAACACCGAATACACACTTCTCTGGATTAAGCTTCAGATTGATCTTACGTAGATTAGCAAATATTTCTTCCAAATCCTAGATAAGGGTGGCCTTGGAAAAGTGGAACCAGCAGTCTTTAATCCGAATGGCATGCGGACAAAGTAGTATGTACCACACAGAGTGATGAATGATGTCTATCTTCATCTTACTTGGACATGGAGATCTGATGATATCCAGAGTATGCATCTAGAAAGAAGAGCGAATCACATCACAAGTAGAATCCACGATCTGGTCGATGCATAGCAAGCGAATTCGGCCCTTCAGGCAGGCCTTGATAAGGTCTGTGAAATTAGTGCAAAGCCTCGACTTCCCATTAGCCTTCTGGAATACTACTAGATTTGCTAACCATGTAGGATGCAGTACTCCTCTGACCAAGCCAGTTGCCTCCATTTTCTTGATCTCTTCGACAATGAACTGTTGCATCTCCAAGGCCTGCTTCCGTACTTTCTGCTTGACGTGTCGTGGGCAGACAGCAAGGTGGTTCTCAATTACATCCCTGGGAACACCAGGGATATTAGATGGTTACCAAGCAAACACATCGATATTCACCCACGGGAAGGCAACGAGCGCACTTTCCTATTTATCATCGAGGGTGGCGCTGATCGTGAAAGTACCATCAACGCCAGCGAGCCCTGCTGGGACCTTCTTCACTTGGGGTGCAGTAACCTTCAATCTCTAGCTGTTGGAACACTCCGGCATGTCGTCAACGGGTGACGTGCACTCGGAGGGGGCACGCTTCCAGGACTCCATGTCAGAGGTCCTACAATCCCTCTTCTTTCCTTTGCTTTCCTTGGCGGGAACTATCGTTGTTGCTGCTTTTGCTTCAACTGTATCCTGATACATCTTGTCCACACAGATAATTGCATCCTTCTCATCTGATGGGATAGTAAGGACCCCTGGTGGCCCAGGCATTTTCAAGGTGTTGTAAGCATAGTGGGATGCTTCCATGAACTTGGCCAGGGCTGGTCGTCCAAGAATCCCATTGTACGGCAAGGGGAGATCAACCACATCAAACACAATCTTCTTAATCCGATAGTTCAGTTCTCCCCCAAATGTCACCGACAATGTAATCTTCCCCTTATGATGACTCCTGTCGGGATTAACTCCTTGAAACGTGGCGGTGACCTCTAGCTCTTCTTCTCCTATCTGAAGCTTTCTGATAATTGCTGGGGAAAATAGATTCAACTCGGCCCCGCTGTCCACTAGCATCTTTGTGACAATGAGGTTGCGAGTTGTTGGGGAGACCAACAACCGCAAACACCCTACCGCAGTGGTGCGGGTAGGGTGATCCTCTTCGCCAAAGATGATGGGTGTGCGGGACCATTTCAGCGGTTTCCGGGCCTCTGGCGCTAGTTCCACAACATTGACCTCTTGTGCCCATCGCTTGAGTTGGCGATGAGAGGCGTGCAAAGATGCGCCCCCATGAATGCATCGGGCGTCAGTGATGTCATGCCCAATATGCGACACTATCCTAAAGGGGCTCGAAGGTCACACCAAGGATAGAACCGCATATTAACATGCTTTTGCAAGGTTGATATCATCACATTGTACCATTACATAATATTTGGGATACATACAAAAGGCATACAAAGCCACAAGAATACATCAATACATCATACATAGAACAACATCCGACTACGGATGAAACACAAACAGAAGCTCAAATGACATCCACCCTGCTAGCCCAGGCTATCGACTAGGAAGCTATCCCCTGAACGAAGAAGAAGCAGAAGAAGAACTCCAACACAAGAAAACGTCGCTCTCACGTCATGATCATCGCATTACCTGTACCTGCAACTATTGGTGTAGTAATCAGTGAGCCACGAGGACTTAGCAATCCCATTACTATGGGTATCAAGACTAGCAATGCTTAAAGGGTAAGGAAGGGGTAAACTGGTGAGGTTGCAGCACTGACTAAGCAATGTATGGTGGCTAACTCACGAGTACAAGAGTAAGATGAGAAACTACGCAACGGTCGCAAACTAGTAATGATCAATAAGTGATCCTGAACTACTTACATTCAAACATAACCCAACCATGTTCTCCTCTCGAGCTTCCCCGAAAATAGACAATCACGGTTACGCACGCTGTTTGTGTTTTTTAGTTGAGTTTACTTCAAGTCCTCTACAACTGGATATTAACAAATTCCCATCTGCCACATAACCGCGGGCACGGCTCTCGAAAGTTTAAACCCTGTAGGGGTGTCGCAACTTAGCCCATGACAAGCTCATGTTCCGCGGAGACAATCTTCCATCGCGGGACCCTCCGATCAGACTCGGAATCCCGGTGCACAAGACATTTCGACAATGGTAAAACTAATCTAGCAAGACCTCCCGGCGTGCCGACACACTGATAGTAGTCGCATGTATCTCGTCTCAGGCCATCTCCGGATGGGATAGCCTACAGGTATATACCAAATACCTCGAGTTTCCCCGAGGTGGCCCCACAGTCTGACCGTTTGGGACCAACACCATCAGCACTGGCCCCCCATGCTATGTAGAAAATCCTCGGGTTCATGACACCCTATGCCGATTAATTATTAGGTTCAAGTATTATTATGAAAAATGTTAAAAACCAAAGTTTGGCCTTGCTGGAAGAGTTTTATTCAAAGCGAACTGTCAAGAGGGGCCCATAAACCCTCACCATGTTAGGGACGCAAAATCAAGGAACATAACACCGGTATGACGGAAACTAGGGCGGCAAGGTTGAACAAAACACCAGGCAAAAGGCCGAGCCTTCCGCCCTTTACCAATTATATATGTGCATTAATTAAATAAGAGATATAGTGACATCCCATGATATCCAGGTCCCAACATGGAACAACCTGCAACTGCTCCTTCAACTAGAAACTGTATAAGAGAGGCTGGGTAAAGCAGTAACATAGCCAAGCAACAGTTTGCTAGGAAGGGTGAAAAGGTTAGAGGCTATCATGGCAATTTGGGAGGCTTAATAAACAAGTGGTAGGTAGCGCGACATAGCGATAGCATCGACAACTAGCATAGCAAAGATAGTAGTGAGATCCAAGGTGACGGTCATCTTGCCTGAAATCACGCTAGGAGGAAGAACGAGTCCATGAAGAAGATGAAGCCACGTAGTCGAACGAATCCTTTCAATCGCAACGTAACCAGAACTATCAAGAAGGAGCACAACCAGAAAGAAGCAAACAACATAGTAAACAACCATCACATAAACATGGCATGATGCACAATCATGTATGATGCATGTCCGATTTAAAGAGTCATGGCATAAACATATAGGAATGAAATATGCAAAATAATCATGACAATGCAATAAACATAAATAAACACACGACAACAACGAAAATAAATGGAAGGCAACTAGAGCATCGGTCTCGGGGCGTCACAACACTCCCCCACTAATAAGAGATCTCATCCCGAGATCTTAGGAACGAGACGGAACAGGAATGGGATAACAAAGTTGCTTGTTGGACAAATAAGTGAAACCAAAGAACCTTGAGAGGTTTAAATACTTGGAAGAAAGGGTACAACAGCGAGGAACGAGATCGAGGCTCTCCGATAAAATGAGGAAACAAGGAATACGACGAGAACCAAGAGCTCGAAGGATAAGTTACGCTTTGAAATCAATCGGGTAGAAAAGATAAGGAAAACTTGATAAGATGAAAATAAATTGAAAATAGAACACCACACCCCGGTTAAATGAATAATCAAGGAAAAGAACATGATCTTAGCAAAACGAGATGATGGAACGAAGAGAGCAACATCACAATGCCTCCGGAATAAATGAAAGAATGGAATGGACTGAACGGAAAAAAGAACAATATAGAGTACCACCAAGAACTTGAAAGAGCACGCTTACGAGAAATGTTGGAACAGGGTTGTTGGATTATCAACAATGAAAGGATATGATCCTCGTGGGCTTACAGAGACGTCTCAAAACTTGAGGTGAAATTCTGCCACTAACGAAAACAATTGCTTGCTTTGAGATGAATGAAGAGATGAACACTTCTTTCGCCGAGATGCCAGAGAAAACTTGAATCATTGTTAAGCACCACAATTAGAAACATTCCTTCGGGAAGGCTTTAGGTGAAATATTACCCAAAATAACTCCAAGAAAGAAATTTTTGGGTTGAAAAGGTATCAGGAACGAAGGGAAAATGATGGGTTTAAATATGTCATTCTTGATAACTTGTGAAACATGGAACGCAAAGAGAAATTGTCCGAAATGACATAACACCACCTCAAAAGATAACATAGAAAGGATTGCACTTTGGAATGCAAGATGAAGAATGCTTGAACTCCTCAAAACAAAACATGTGTTGAACACCATGTTTATTTCAGAGTATAGCTTGGCAGATCATAACTTTGAGACAAATCTTGAGGAACAATTGAAGAATGAATGGAATACTTGATGAACCACCATGTAGAGTGTAACGCCCCGTATGTAACTCGCCATATTTGTGTTCCAACTCTTGCCATTTTCGGCACTAAGTTATGATATTTCCTCATGGTTGGGTTTTTTCTTTGTTTTGCATTTTGTCCATTTCATGCATCTCATATCATGTTATAATGTCCATCGCATTTGCATACGTGTTCGTCTGATGCATTCGAGCATTTTCCCCGTTGTCCGTTTTGCATTCCGGCACTCCTACGTCCTCCGGCGTCCCCTTTTACCTCTTTTCGTGTGTGAGTGTTAAACGTTCTCGGATTGGACCGAGACTTGCCAAGCGGCCTTGGTTCACTACCAGTAGACCGCCTGTCAAGTTTTGTGCCATTTGGACTTCATTTGATACTCCAACGGTTAATCGAGGAACCGTAAAGGCCTCGTGTGTGTTGCAGTCCAACACCCCTCCAAAGTGGCCCAAAACCCACCTAAACCCCCTCCACCCTCTCGGTCATTCTATGTATAAATATGTGCTCCCCTCCGAAATTCCCGTAGTCCAAACCCTAGTCTCCCCCCACCTAGCTCCTTCTATGTATAAATAGGTGCTCCCCTCCGAAATTCCCGCAGTTCAAACCCTAGTCTCTCCCTTCCTCCGCGCGCCGAACACGTCCGCCCGGCGCCGGACGCGTCTGCACCGCCGCCCGGACCAACCGCCTATCGCCACGTGTCACCGCTGCTGTCCCCATGCCGCCGGCCTGCCGCAGCCCGCAGCAGGCCCGCGGGCCCCCCGATCCCCGCCCCAGCTCCTCCCGCGCGCGCCCGCGCAAGCCCGGCCGGCCGCCTCCGCGGCAGGGCGCCCCCGCCGCGCGTCTTGCCTCGCCTCCCCGCTGGCCATCGCGGCACGCCGCCGCCGCCCGCCGGCGCTCGCCCGCGCGCGCCCACCGGCGCCTCTCTGCGGCGTCCCACGTCTGAGCCGGCCGGATCCGGCGAGATCCGGCCCGGTCCCCACCTTCTCCGGTCACCTCGAGCTACTCCGGCGAACTCCCCGGCCATCCTCGGTTCGTGTGCACGCTGGATCTGGATCTGAGAAGAAACCCTAGGGGTTGACCTCGTTTTTCCCCTAGGTCTCCATTATTTTTCTAGCACATTTCATCATGCCATATCTCATCATCCGTAGCTCCGTTTTGCACGTGTGATATATCAAATTGTTCATCTGGATGTGCTCTTCATTTCATTCCATTGCACCATGCTTGTTTGAGTCCATCTTGATGCCCTAAATGCTGTTGCAAGAGTGCTATGAAATGTTAGTTTCTGTTTCTTAACAGATTATGGACATTTGTCATTTTTTCCATGTTTAATGTGTGCCTCCTATGAACTTGAGCCCTACATGTGTTTTGGGATATGTCATGCCATCTTTACAGGGGTGTATGACATGTATTTTTGTGATCTTTGTGGTGACTATCACAAGCATGCAATGTAGCTCTCGTGATGTTGCTGATTTCAGGGACTTATAATTCTTCTAAGTCTTTTCCCTGATGTTATTTTTATGCCATGTATTCATGTTGCTACAGAGTGACCCATGCCTCTTTTGAGCATGTTCAGTAAGGATGATTTTGAGATATTGTTATGTTCTATCCATCCATGTCTTTGTTTGCAATTATGGAGTACCCTAGAATGACTCTATCTTGCTCTACTTTTGCTATGAAATGTTCCTGGCAGATTGTTTACATGTTATTCAATTCTGCCGAGGTTGTTGTAGTTGATCCTTGCATTCTATGAGATGGTTCTTGCCATGGTTAGCTTCTTGATCATGTCTTCTTTCTGGGGGTATGCTTAGTTTGTCATGCAATGCCTTGTGGTGAGTGCATCGGGCTCGCAAACATGCCTATGCAACTCTGATTTTGCCATGTCCAGTTTTTCTGTAAAGTCTAAATCTGTTAACGAAACTTGCTATGTTTACATGGGTGCCATCATATCTTCTGTTCCTTTTTGGCTTATGGTCAGTAAAGGACTTTTGTTATATGCTTTGAGTGGTTTCATGCCATGCCTTGCTTTTCCATGATATGTTCCTGTAGCATGTTGTTGTCTTGCTCTAAACACTGCTTCCTGATGTTAAATCCTGACAAGTTATTTTCAGGAAGTCTGTGAACCTGATATATTTTGCTCTTTTGCCATGCTTGTTTGAACCTGTTATTATGTTATTTGGCCGTAGCTCAGTGTTCATACTTGGTCGAGCATCTTGACTGAATCACTGCCATGTGCTTTGTTGCTATGTTAGAGTGCAGTAGCTTAGTTTCTTGTTGCATTTTAGATGGCATCGTGTTGTTAATCGCAGATTGGTGCCATTATTGTTTTGCTTGGCATTCGTAAACCGTGCATCAGTTTTCGGTGATCTTTATATCGATTTTGACCAAAATCAACTCATCTTTCCAGCGGCACTCTTGGTTTTCCAAGTTGAGGCCTGGTCCAATCTTTCCTTTCCGAAGCATGCATATGCATTTCATATCACATCCCGCATATCATGCCATGTTTTGCATCATGTTGCTTGCGCATTGCACCGTGGTTGATTGTGGTTCCCTTAGCTTGTGTTCTTGCTTTGGGTAGAGCCGGGAGACGAGTACGTGATCGAGGAACCCGTTGAGAATGCTTACAAGGATCAAGCTTACGTCAACTCGGAGAACTTTGCAGTCAAGATGACCATACCCTCGAAATCACTTCTATCTTTGCTTGCTAGTTGATCGCTCTTTTGCTATGCCTATGCCACGATACCTACCACATGCTATTTCATGCCTCCCATATTGCCATGTCAAACCTCTAACCCACCTTGTCCTAGCAAACCGTTGTTTGGCTATGTTACCGCTTTGCTCAGCCCCTCTTATAGCGTTGCTAGTTGCAGGTGAAGATTGGAGTTTGTTCCTTGTTGGAACATGTTTACTGTTGGGATATCACTACTATAACTTGTTTACTTTAATGCATCTATATACTTGGTAAAGGGTGGAAGGCTCGACCTTATGCCTAGTGTTTTGTTCCACTCTTGCCGCCCTAGTTTCCGTCATACCGGTGTTATGTTCCTTGATTTTGCGTTCCTTACACGGTTGGGTTATAATGGGAAGCCCTTGACCGTTCACCTTGAATAAAACTCCTCCAGTAAGGACCAACCTTGGTTTTACCATTTGCCACCTAGCATTTTTCCCTTGGGTTTTGTGGACT
>NC_041386.1:264748739-264795967 GCF_002162155.2 Triticum dicoccoides | reverse complement strand
TCCTCTGAGTGTTGGTTCGAAACGGGCAGCCTGTGTGGCCACCTTGGGGCAACTCAAGGGTTGGTTTTACTCGTAGCTTGACCTATCTGGTGTGCCCTGAGAACGAGATACGTGCGACTCCTATCGGGATTTGTCGGCACATCGGGCGGCTTTGCTGTTCTTGTTTTACCATTGTCGAGATGTCTTGTAACCTGGATTCCGTGTCTGATCGGGTCGTCCTGGGAGAAGGAATATCCTTCGTTGACAATGAGAGCTTGTGATGGGCTAAGTTGGGACACCCCTGCAGGGTTTTGAACTTTCAAAAGCAGTGCCCACGGTTATGGCCAGATGGGAATTTGTTAATGTCCGGTTGTGGAAAACTTGAAACTTAACTTAATTAAAATGTATCAACAGCGTGTGTAGCCGTGGTGGTCTCTTTTTGGCGGAGTCCAGGAAGAGAACACGGTATCGTGTTATGCTTGAACGTAAGTAGTCTAGGATCACTTCTTGATCTTAGTTTCTCGACCGTGCCTTGCCTTCTCTTCTCGCTCTCATTTGCGTATGTTAGCCAACATATATGCTAGTGCTTGCTGCAGTTCCACCTCATACCTTTTCCCTACCCATAAGCTTAAATAGTCTTGATCGCGAGGGTGTGAGACTGCCGAGTCCCCGTGACTCACAGATTACTTCCAAAACCAAATGCAGGTGCCGATGATACCATTCTAGGAGATGCGACTGAGCTCAAGTGGGAGTTCGATGAGGACTCAGTACGTTACTATGTTTCCTTTCTAGACGACCAGTAGTGGAGCCTAGTTGGGGCAATCTGGGATCTTATGCATTTGGGGTTGTCTTTATTTTGGTTCCATAGTCGGACCTTGATTGTAATCAGGATGATTGTAATACTATATTTATGTATTGTGTGAAGTGGCGATTGTAAGCCAACTTTGTACCTCTTTCTTGTTCAGTACATGGGATGTGTAAAGATTACCCCTCTTACGATATGCCTACAATGCAGTTATGCCTCTAAGTCGTGCTTCGACACGTGGGAGATATAGCCGCATCGTGGGTGTTACATGTTGATAATCAGAGCCTTCCCTGACTTAGGAGCCCCCTGCTTGATCAAATCGCTGGTGTTGTTGAGTCTAGAAAAATGTTTTGAGTCTTTTAGGATTATATATATCGGAGAGTAGGATTCTTTTTACTCCCCAGTCCCTTCGTCGCTCTGGTGAGGCATCCTGACGTAGAGATTTGACTCTTCTCTTCTCAAATTTCACTAAAAAAATTTAGGATCACACGGGTATCTTGGAATCATTCCGATGGTTTTGTGATGAGAACATTGTTCTTGGTGCCTCCTAACATTTAGGGGTTGTGGCAGTGTCCCGGGGAGTTGAGCTCAGAGGTGTTGTCGTCCCAATTTTATCGTTGCAGTTCTGGAATACCTGAGTTCGCCGACATCGAAAATCTCTTTTCTGCAGTTGTTGGTGAGATAACCTCGATGCCACCCAGTACTGGGGCGGAAGTTTGGGAGTATTGCTATAACTCGTATAACGGATGCTTTTCAAAGGTTGAGGTAAATGATTTCCGAAGGTTTCTTGGTTATGTGTTGAAGGATGGATACAGCTGGATGTAGGATTTGCTAGTTTTGGGTGAGATATTATGCTTCCCCTGTATCCCCAACACCTGATTGCATAACCGGAAATTTTTGGGAGTTTCATAGGTGTGAATTCATGTAGCTCTAGTATTTCTTCCGCAGATATTTGGTTTGTGATTGGGTAATCCTTACCAAGTATTTGTTCATATCCGTACCTTGTTGTTTTATTCATCTGCCTCTATCTAAGTGGCTTCTCAATTTATGGAATGGTGACCATTTAATTTGGAATTCATTCATTCATTCTTGTTCGAATGTTAAGGTTACATGTTGCAATTTCAATCCATTTGATTCAGCTTGAATATATGTCTTTCAAGATGCTAACAGATGTCACCCTCTTCAGGATGGCTTCTCCAACGCCTCAGAATCCGGAACCACCGCCACCACCTCCACCTCCGGAGGCATGTCAAGCTGTGATGGCCACTACCAATGCCAACATGCAGCTGATTATGCAACTCTTGCAAGAGCGCAACCAAGG
Organism: Triticum dicoccoides; assembly: GCF_002162155.2. NCBI lineage: Eukaryota > Viridiplantae > Streptophyta > Magnoliopsida > Poales > Poaceae > Triticum > Triticum dicoccoides. The sequence continues at coordinate 264,793,862 of NC_041386.1, read as the reverse complement.
AAATCAAGGCAATGGCAACAATCAAACTCAGTTTGCTACCCTCAACCAGTTCCTCGCAAACCAGCCAAAGACCTTCAGTAACTGTGTCGAGGCCACAGACGCTGATGATTGGCTCATGGATATCTGCAAACATTTTGAGTGCAGCAATGTCAGGCCTGAGGACTTTGTCAAGTTTGCTTCGTTCCAACTCAAAGACCAAGCTGCAGAGTGGTATCAACAATACAAAGATTCCAGAGGAGGTCGTGTGATTACCTGGGATGATTTCCGCCAAGACATCAGAGCTCACCACATTCCTCCGAGTGTCGTTGAGAGCAAGCGTGAGGAGTTCCGCAATCTGAAGCAAGGCAACTTGTCTGTTTACCAATACAACATCATGTTCCAGAAGCTCGCTCGCTTCACCAAGCAAGACGTCCCTGATGAGAAGAGCATGATTTATCAGTTCAGAGGTGGCCTCAAAGAAGATCTACAACTAGCCCTCATGCTTTTTGAGCCGAAAAAGTATGATGAATTCTACAACATGGCATTAAAGCAAGAGGTTGCTCAGCTCAAGTGCGATGCTTCCAAGAAGAGAGTCATGGATGCAACTCCTTCTTCTTCTTCAACTCAAGTGGTAGCTAAGCAGCAAAATTATTGGTTGCCTCCTCCTCCTCCGTTCCGTCAGCCTTATCAGCAGAAGAGCAAAGGTGGCAATCGATCTTCCCACCCAGCCAACCCAGGCTTTCTGAACAAGGCTTCGTCTCATGCTCCAAGGTCAAGTGCTCCGTATCACCGTCCGCTCTCAGAGGTCACGTGCAACAAGTGTCAGCAGAAGGGTCACTATGCAAACAAATGCTTCACTCAGAGGCATCTTCCTCCTCCTCCTGTGAGATCTTCTAGCAATGCAGTGGTCAAGCATAATCCCAAGTCCGCAAAGGTCAACATGATGAACGCAACTCAGGCAGTGGACTCTTCAGAAGTGATCATGGGTAACCTTCATGTTAATGATATTTCTGCAAAAGTTCTTTTTGATACTGGTGCTTCGCATTGTTTCATGTCAAGACCATTTTTTGCCAAGAACGAATTCACTTCTTCTCATTTGGGCAAATCCATGGATATCGTTTCTCCGGGTAAACGGTTGAGTGCCAGTTTGGTGGTTCCAGATGTTTCTATTAAGATGGGCGACTATAAGTTTTTGTCCTCTCCAATTGTTCTTGGTAACTCGGATATTGATCTTATTCTCGGAATGGACTAGCTTTCTAAGCACAAGGCTTAGCTTGATTGTGCTGCCAGGCAGATTGAATCTGCCTGGCTTGTCTGAGGATGTGATTGTCTTTGCCACTCATGATGATATCATTCGACTGTTTTCTCTCAATGAGAAGGGAGAGTTGGATGCCATCTCTCAGATTCCAGTCGTTTGCGAATATCAGGACGTCTTTTCAGAAGAGCTTCCAAGAATGCCTCCTCACCAGCCAGTTGAATTCTTCATTGATCTGGAGCCTGTCACGGAACCTGTTTGCAAACATCCTTACAAGCTTGGACCGAAAGAGTTGGACAAGCTGAAGAAACAACTCGATGAACAAGAGCGTATGGGTCTCATCTGACCAAGTTCTTCTCCATGGGGTTGTGGTGTTCTTTTTGTCAAGAAGAAGGATGGAACGGACAGACTTTGTGTCGACTACCGTCCATTGAACAAGAAGACCATAAAGAACAAGTACCCACTTCCCAACAACAACGAGCTTTTCGAACAACTCAAAGGTGCTCAAGTATTCTCCAAGCTTGACCTCTATATGGGCTATCATTAGATTCGCATTCATGAACAAGACATCCCCAAGACAGCATTCAGAACAAGCTATGGTTCATATGAATACACTGTCATGTCTTTCGGCCTTGTCAATGCTCCTCCAACATTCTCTCGCATGATGAACTTCAACTTCAACCCCTACACAAATGACTTCGTCTTGGTCTATCTCGATGACATTTTGGTCTTTTCCAAGAACAAGGAGGATCATGCCAAGCACTTGAGATTGGTGCTGGACAAACTCAGGGAACATCAGTTCTATGCGAAGTTTTCAAAGTGCGAGTTTTGGCTCGATGAGGTTCTCTACCTTGGACATATCATCTCCGCCAAGGGCATAGCTATTAATCCTGAGAAGGTGTCTGCAATTGTGAATTGGGAACCACCTCAGAATGTGAAGCAACTCCGCAGCTTCCTTGGGCTCGCAAGCTATTGTCGAAGGTTCATTGAGAATTTCTCTAAGATCGCGAAGCCTCTTTGCAACCTCCTCCAGAAGCATGTGAAGTATGTCTGTACGCCTGAATGTGACATTGCCTTCAACACCCTCAAAGAGAAGTTAGTCACAACTCTAGTTCTGACTCCTCCTGATGAATCCAAACCATTTGAGGTTTTCTGTGATGCTTCCCTGCAATGTCTTGGTGATGTGTTAATGTAAGAGAAGAAAGTTGTGGCCTATAACTCTCGCCAGTTGAAGCCCAACGAAAAGAATTACCCCACTCATGACCTCGAGTTGGCGGCAGTTGTCCATGCTCTTTTAACATGGAGACATCTCTTGTTGGGAAGGAAAGTGGACATCTTCACTGATCATAAGAGTCTCAAGTACATCTTCACTCATCCCAACCTCAACCTCAGGCGGACACGTTGGGTCGAAATGATTCAAGAGTATAATCCGAGTATAGAATATACTCCAGGCAAGGCCAATGTCATTGTTGATGCTTTGAGCAGGAAGGCTTACTGCAACAGTTTGATTCTTTAGCCCTACCAACCGGATCTTTGTGAAGCTTTCTGCAAACTTAATCTCCAAGTTGTTCCTCAAGGATTTCTTGCCAACCTCCAAGTCTCTCCTACTTTGGAAGATCAGATTCGTGAGGCTCAACTTCTTGATGCTATGGTGAAGAAGGTAAAGATTGGGATTGCCAAGAGCCAACCCAAGTACAAGTGCTATCGCCTTGATGACAAGGATACTCTATTCTTCGAGCATCACATTGTTGTTCCTAATGGTGACATTCGTAAAGTCATTATGAACGAAGCTCACAATTCACTCCTATCTATTCATCCTGGGAGTACAAAGATGTACCATGAACTTAAGCGGTCGTATTGGTGGACTCGAATGAAGCACGAGATTGCTTAGTTCGTGAATGAATGTGATGTCTGCAGAAGAGTGAAAGCAGAACACCAACGACCAGCTGGTCTCCTCCAACCTCTTGCCATTCCAGAATGCAAGTTTGACCATATTGAGATGGACTTCGTGACTGGATTTCCCAAGTCCAAGCGTGGCAATGATGCTATCTTCGTTGTCATCAACAAGCTCACTAAAGTGGCTCATTTTCTTCCTATCAAAGAATCTATCACAGCAGCTCAGTTGGCAGAACTATATACCTCCAGGATTGTCTCTTTGCACGGCATTTCACAGTTGATATCTTCAGATCGTGGAAGCATCTTTACTTCTAAGATTTGGGATTCCTTCCAAAAGGCAATGGGCACCAACATTCGGTTCAGCACAACCTTTCATCCTCAAACTAGTGGCCAAGTCGAGAGAGTGAATCAAATTCTTGAAGATACGCTCAGGGCATGTGTCATTTCTTTCGGTATGAAGTGGGAAGATTGTCTTCCATATGTTGAGTTCTCCTACAACAACAACTTCCAAGCGAGTTCGGGCAAGGCCCCACTCGAGATTCTCTATGGCAGAAAGTGTCGTACTCCTCTTAACTGGTCAGAGACTGGTGAACGCCAACTTCTTGGCAATGACTTGATCACAGAGGCTGAAGAAATGTGTAAAGTCATTCGTGAAAATCTCAAAGCTGTGCAATCGCGCCAGAAGAGTTACTATGATAGCATGCATCGTGACTTGGCTTTCGAGATCGGAGACCATGTCTACCTCCGTGTCCCTCCAATGAAAGGTACTTGTCGCTTCGGTATCAAAGGGAAGCTTGCCCATAGATATGTGGGTCCTTTCAAGATCATTGGTAAAAGAGGCGATCTCGCCTATCAACTTGAGCTTCCATCCAAGTTTGCAAATGTGCACGATGTGTTTCACGTGTCTCAGCTTCGCAAGTGTTTCAAGACTCCTGACGGCACCATCAACTTCAAAGAGATTGGTCTTCAAGAAGACCTGTCTTATCATGAGCATCCCGTTGCTATTCTTGAAGAAACTGAGCGCAAGACTCGCAACAAGTCTATCATATTCGTGAAAGTGAACTGGTCACATCATTCCGACCGTGAAGCCACCTGGGAACGCGAGGACCACCTCCGTTCCGAATATCCGGAGTTTTTCCAGTCCTAGATCTCGGGACGAGATCCTTTCGTAGTGGTGGAGTGTTGTAACGCCCCGTATGTAACTCTCCATATTTGTATTCCAACTCTTGCCATTTTCAGCATTAAGTTATGATATTTCCTCTTGGTTGGGTTTTGTCTTTGTTTTGCATTTTGTCCATGTCATGCATCTCATATCATGTTATCATGTGCATCGCATTTGCATACGTCTTCGTCTCATGCATCCAAGCATTTTCCCCGTTGTCTGTTTTGCATTCCGGCACTCCTACGTCCTCCGGCGTCCCCTTTTACCTCTTTTCGTGTCCGAGTGTTAAACTTTCTTGGATTGGACCGAGACTTGCCAAGCGGCCTTGGTTCACTACCGGTAGACCGCCTATCAAGTTTCATGCCATTTGGACTTCGTTTGATACTCCAACGGTTAACTGCGGAACCGTAAAGGCCTCATGTGTGTTGCAGCCCAACACCCCTCCAAAGTGGCCCAAAACCCACCTAAACCCCATCCATCCTCTTGGTCATTCGATCATGATCGTGTGGCCAAAAACCGCACCTCATTTGGAGTCTCCAAGCTCCTTCTATATATAAATAGGTGCTCCCCTCCGAAATTCCCGCAGTCCAAACCTTAGTCTTCCCCCTTCCTTCCCACGTCGGACACGTTCGCCCGGTGCTGGACGCGTCCACACCGCCGCCCGGACCAACCGCCTGTCGCCATGTGTCACTGCCGCTGTCCCTGCGTCGTCGGCCCGCCGCAGCCCGCAAAAGGCCTGCGGGGCCCGATCCCCGCCTCCGCTCCTCCCGTGCGCGCCCACGCAAAGCCCGCCGGCCGCCTCCGCGGCAGGGCGCCGCCGCCGCGCATCTTGAATCGCCTCCCCACCGGCCGTCGCGGCACCCCACTGGCGCTCGCCCGCGCGCGCCCACCGGCGCCTCTCTACGGCGTTGCACGCCCGAGCCGGCCGGATCCGGCGAGATCCGGCCCGGTCCCCACCTTCTCCGGTCACCTCGAGCTACTCCGGCGAACTCCCCGTCTGTCCTCGGTTTGCGTGCATGCGGGATCTGGATCTGAGAAGAAACCCTAGGGGTTGACCTCGTTTTTCCCCTGAGTCTGCATTATTTTTCTATCACATTTCATCATGCCATATCTTATCATCCGTAGCTCCGTTTTGCGTGTGTGATATATCAAATTGTTTGGTTGGATGTGCTCTTCATTTCATTCCATTGCACTATGCTTGTTTGAGTCCATCTTGATGCCCTAAATGCTGTTGCAAGAGTGCTATAAAATTTTAGTTTCTGTTTCTTAACAGATTATGGACATTTGTCATTTTTGCCATGTTTCATGTGTGCCTCCTATGAACTTGAGCCCTACATTTGTTTTGGGCTATGTCATGCCTTTTTTACAGGGGTGTATGCCATGTATTTTTGTGATCTTTGTGGTGACTAGCACAAGCATGCAAAGTAGCTCTCGTGATGTTGTTGATTTCAGGGACTTAGAATTCTTCTAAGTCTTTTCCCTTATGTTATTTTTATACCATGTATTCATGTTGCTACAGAGTGATCCATGCCTCTTTTGAGCATGTTCAGTAAGGATGATTATGAGATATTGTTATGTTCTATCCATCCATGTCTTTGTTTGCAATTATGGAGTACCCTAGCGTGACTCTATCTTGGTCTACTTTTGCTATAAAATGTTCCTGGCAGATTGATTACATGTTATTCAATTTTGCCAAGGTTGTTGTAGTTGATCCTTGCATCTCTGATCATGTCTTCTTTCTAGGGGTATGCTTAGTTTGTCATGCAATGCCTTGTGGTGAGTGCATCGAGCTCGCAAACATGCCTACGCAACTCTGATTTTGCCATGTCCATTTTTTCTACAATGTCTGAATCTGTTAACGAAACTTACTATGTTTACATGGGTGCCATCATATCTTCTGATCCTTTTTGGCTTATGGTCAGTAAAGGACATTTGTTATATGCTTTGAGCAGTTTCATGCCATGCCTTGCTTTGCCATGATATGTTCCTGTAGCATGTTGTTGTCTTGCTCTAAACACTGCTTCCTGATGTTAAATCCAGACATGTTGTTATTTTCACTAAGTCTGTGAACCTGATATCTTTTGCACTTTTGCCATGCTTGTTTGAACCTGTTATTTTGTGATTTAGCCGTAGCTTAGTGTTCATCCTTTGTCGAGCATCTTGAGTGAATCACTGCTATGTGCTTTGTTGCTATTGTAGAGTGCAGTAGCTTAGTTTCTTGTTGCATTTTAGATGGCATCGTGCTGTTAATCGCAGATTGGTGCCATTATTGTTTTGCTTGCCATTCACAAACCGTGCATCCGTTTCCGATGATCTTTATATCGATTTCAACCAAAATCAACTCATCTTTCCAGCGGAACTCTTGGTTTTCCAAGTAGAGGCCTAGTCCAATCTTTCCTTTCCGTAGCATGCATATGCATTGCATATCACATCCCGCATATCATGCCATGTTTTGCATCATGTTGCTTGCGCATTGCATCGTGGTTGATTGTGGTTCCCTTTGCTTGTGTTCTTCCTTTGGGTAGAGCCGGGAGACGAGTACGTGATCAAGGAACCCGTTGAGAACACTTACGAGGATCAAGCTTACGTCAACTCGGAGAACTTTGCAGGCAAGATGACCATACCCTCAAAATCACTTCTACCTTTGCTTGCTAGTTGCTCGCTCTTTTGCTATGCCTATGCCGCGATACCTACAACATGCTATTTCATGCCTCCCATATTACCATGTCAAACCTCTAACCCGCCTTGTCCTAGCAAACCGTTTTTTGGCTATGTTACCGCTTTGCCCATCCCCTCTTATAGCGTTGCTAGTTGCAGGTGAAGATTGGAGTTTGTTCCTTGTTGGAACATGTTTATTGTTGGGATATCACTATTATAACTTGTTTACTTTAATGCATCTATATACTTGGTAAAGGGTGGAAGGCTCGACCTTATGCCTGGTGTTTTGTTCCACTCTTGCCGCCCTAGTTTCCGTCATACCGGTGTTATGTTCCTTGATTTTGCGTTCCTTACACGGTTGGGTTATAATGGGAACCCCTTGACAGTTCGCCTTGAATAAAACTCCTCCAGCAAGGTCCAACCTTGATTTTACCATTTGCCACCTAGCCTTTTTCCCTTGGGTTCCACGGACTCAAGGGTCATCTTTATTTTAACCCCCCCGGGCCAGTGCTCCTCTGAGTGTTGGTTCGAAACGGGCAGCCTGCGGGGCCACCTCGGGGCAACTCGAGGGTTGGTTTTACTCGTAGCTTGACCTATCCGGTGTGCCCTGAGAACGAGATTCGTGTGACTCCTATCGGAATTCGTCGGCACATCGGGCGGCTTTGCTAGTCTTGTTTTACCATTGTCGAGATGTCTTGTAACCGGGAGTCCGAGTCTGATCGGGTTGTCCTGGGAGAAGGAATATCCTTCGTTGACCATGAGAGCTTTGAACTTTCGAAAGCCGTGCCCGCGGTTATGGGCAGATGGGAATTTGTTAATGTCCAGTTGTAGAAAACTTGAAACTTAACTTAACTAAAATGTATCAACAGCGTGTGTAGCCGTGATGGTCTCTTTTCGGCGGAGTCCGGGAAGAGAACACGGTCTCGTGTTATGCTTGAACATAAGTAGTCTAGGATCACTTCTTGATCTTAGTTTCTCGACCATGCCTTGCCTTCTCTTCTCGCTCTCATTTGCGTATGTTAGCCAACATATATGCTAGTGCTTGCTATAGTTCCACCTCATACCTTTTCCCTACCCATAAGCTTAAATAGTCTTAATCACGAGGGTGTGAGATTGCTGAGTCCCCGTGACTCACAGATTACTTCCAAAACTAGATGCAGGTGTCGATGATACCATTCTAGGAGATGCGACTAAGCTCAAGTGGGAGTCCGATGAGGACTCAGGACATTACTATGTTTCCTTTCCAGACGATCAGTAGTGGAGCCCAGTTGGGGCGATCAGGGATCTTATGCATTTGGGGTTGTCTTTATTTTGGTTCCGTAGTCGGACCTTGATTGTATTTGGATGATTGTAATGCTATATTTATGTATTATGTGAAGTGGCGATTGTAAGGCAACTCTGTACCTCTTTCTTGTTCAGTACATGGGATGTGTAAAGATTACCCCTCTTGCGATATGCCTACAATGCGGTTATGCCTCTAAGTCGTGCTCCGACACATTGGAGATATAGCCGCATCGTGGTTGTTACATAGAGCCTCCATGAAGAACTCTGGTAATAAGGAATGATCAAAGGAAAGGAAAGATAAAAAGAACTCTGGTAATAAAAGGATGATAAAAAGAAAGAGAAGTTGAAAACACAAGGCGAAGCCTTTCAATGATTTAGATGGAGCTTCACGATGATATAACCGTGAAGTGTCGCAACTCAGGAAAGAAAGATGAATCACTTGAAACCAAGAATTTTGATGAACCTCCAGAATAAGGAATTTAATTTACTCGATGAAACAAGAATAAGGATTACATTATGCTTAAACTTCGTCAACTAAATTGATGACCCACAATGGATTTGGTACTACTTATTCTCATTGAAAAGGATTCATGAGAGATAGAGCGCAAACTTGATAAAATCTTGAACGACTCACTGGTAGGATTGAAAGAACGAATAAATTAATACAAGAACATAGGAAGAACAACCATAAGAATTTAAAACGATTGAAGAGAAGAGAACGAATCACTGGGAAGAATTTAAAATGAATGTAGCAAAGGCAGAATTCACCGGGAAGAATTATAAAATGAATAAAAATACTTGAAGGAATTTACATACATCAGAACAAATAGATCACGAGCTGACTAGAGAATACTTGAATGATGCACCGGTAAGATTTGGGGAACGAGAGCTGAAGGATGAGAATGAAAAATTCTGAGACGATGGGCTCCGGAGAATTAAAATGAAAAGACTCATGAATTTCTCCAGATGGGTGAAAAGAATTCTCACAATCGAAAACAATTATGAGAGGATGGCATAACGCTAGAACCATGAATCTTTGGAAGAACGGGTAGGCATTTAAGAGGGACTCTTCTTTGGTCTTCAGGATCCGAGAATGACGACGAGAAACACCACCATGATTTGTTGAGGCACTACGGAATGAAGAATAGAAAGGTTGAGTCAACGATGAAACAATTTGAAAGATCTTGGAGAAATACATATGACTGATGATAATTCATTCTTACGTCAAACTTGTGAAAAGGATCTACTGATATGATAGTCATTATCCACTAATATGATAGCGAACAGTGCTATCATACATAACTCTGCAGGCTGACAGGGTACATTAAATGCGCCACTTGGTGTCACATCACTGGTCGCCCGGCAAGGCTTGACGGGCTATCTTGCCAGCTATGCGCCTGTCTCCTTGACACGTCGCAGGACGAGTGTCATTTGTAGGCTTCTTCTGTAGGAAATGGCTGCCATGTGGCGAACGGCTGCCACTTAATCATCTTGCGGCTTGACATCACACTAATTGACAACGTGGGTCACACTTGAGTGGTTGGTGGGGTGGTTCTGCCCCCGCGAGCCCCGGCAGACCTTGCCAGGGTGCCTCGGTTGCCTGCTCCTTGCGGTGGCCTTGCCCCTTGCCGGGCTCGCGTGCCTGGCAAGGGAGGCCCTTTGCTTGCCAATATCTTGCTCTTCTGGCTCGATCTTGGTCTTTTCGGACTGCATGTTGGTTCCTCAAATCTCTTGGTCCTTCAATCTCTGACTTGGGTTGGTGCTTCAATCTTGATCTTGTGCATGTACACAGTCTTTGTAACAAACCCAGGGTTTGTTGCACCGACAGACTCTGCTATTCTCTGTTCAGTTTCTGTCTCATCCACCTCCCGCTGCGCTACGAAGGCTGCACTGACCACCTGGTTGGTTGCCGCCAAGTATAGCAACAATGGTTTTTGGGGTTTGGGTGCAACCAAGGTGGGTACAGACGATAGGTAGGCTGTTAACTCTTGTAGAGTTGTATCTGCTTCTTGGGTCCACTTCATAGGCCCTGCCTTCTTCAAAACCTAGAAGAACGGAGGGCACGCTCGGAAGACTTGGAGATGAATCTGCTCAGCATGGCAACGCATCCCGTCAAGCGCCTCACATCCTTAATTGTCCTTGGTGCTTGCATATGCTCAATGGCCTTGATCTTGTCGGGGTTGGCTTCGATCCCCTGATGGGACACGAATAACCCAAGTAGCTTGCCGGAGGGAACATCGAATACACACTTCTCCGGATTAAGCTTCAGATTGATCTTGCACAGATTAGCATGTGTCTCTTCCAAATCCTGGGTAAGGGTGGCTTTATCCTTGGTTTTGACCACGATATCATCCATATAGGCTTCTATATTTCTTTGCAATTGTGGCTCAAAACCGATCTGGATATCCCTTGCAAAAGTGGACCCAACACTCTTTAATCCGAATGGCCTACAGACAAAGCACTATGTACCACACGGAGTGATGAACGATGTCTTCTCTTCATCTTCCTTGGACATGAAGATCTGATGATATCCGGATCACGCGTCCAGAAAACACGATCTGGTCGATGCGCGGCAAGGGAAATGGGTCCTTCGGGCAAACTTTGTTGTGGTCTGTGAAATCAATTAAAAGCCTCCACTTCCCATTAGCCTTCCAGACCACTACTGGATTTGCCAACCATGTAGGATGCAATACTCCTCTGACCAAGCCAGCTGCCTCCAATTTCTTGATCTCTTCGGCAATGAACTGCTACCTTTCCAAGGCCTGCTTCTATACTTTTCTGCTTGATGGGTTGGGCATGTGGGCAGACAACAAGGTGGTACTGAATTACCTCTCTGGGAACACCGGGTATATCAGATGGTTACCCAGCAAACACATCGATATTCGCCCACAGGAAGGTAATGAGCGTGCTTTCCTATTAGTCATCGAGGGTGGCGCTGATAGTGAAAGTACCATCAATGACTACCGGGGCAGCGGGGTCACACGACGGTGGTGCTGGAAGATCAGTGGCTCCCTCGAGTGCAGTGGTCTGGCCGGCTCATCTAGGAGGAGGCGCATGCGCCGCGGTCCCTCTCGTGGTGGGGGCGATCAGAGGGGGGTGGCTCGCCCCGGACCGAGCATCGTTGTTGTGGCTGTGTTAGTCGGCGAGAGGAGGGGGCGTGGATGGAGTGACCCCCTCACCCACACCTTGTAGAGCATGATCATCGAGACGTTGTTGATGCTATTCTCTTCCGGTAGCTACGGACCCCGTGTCAGCCGCTGGGGAGGTGGTAATGGTGCCACCTGCTCCAACCATGTCCCCAGCAGCGTCCACGTCCTCGCGCGCTCCCGTGTCCCCCGCGGCGTTAGAGGCCGGGGGCAGTGGAGCCTTTGAGGTGGACAGATGGGCCGAGGCACCATATTTCTTCTTGGGTGCCATGGTCCACGGCGCTGTCGAGGATGAAGATGGCTATGAAGATGACGCGCAAGCGATCCCCCTACCTGGCGTGCCAAAGGTGTCGCGGGATGTCCGGGGCCACCTATGGGATCAGGCAGCCCCTTGCTGGTTCGGCAGGGGGACGTCGCGTTGTGATAACCCAAAAGTATAGGGGATCGTTTTTAGCCTTTTTCGATAAATAAGGGTGTCTAACCCAACAAGGAGCTAAAGGCAGAACAAATATTCCTTGAAGTTCTATTGACCACCGATACAACTCTATGCACACTTGATGTTTGCTTTAACGGAAATAGGTATGAAAATATTTTGTAGGAGTGATGCTAGAACTACTTTGCAAGAATAAAACTAGAAGTACTTTGCAAGATAATAAAAGTTAGGTGTTTAGTAAAAGGTTTTGTGTCAACAAGAAAGTTATTTGTCCCTAGGAAATCGATAACATGTACCAGTAATCATTCTTGCAATTTTATATGAGGGAGAGGCATAAGCTAACATACTTTCTCTACTTGGATCATATGCACTTATGATTGGAACTCTAGCAAGCATCTGCAACTACTAAAGATCATTAAGGTCGTGAAACCCAATCATAGCATTAAGTATCAAGTCCTCTTTACTCCCATGTGCCATAACCCACCTACTCGGGTTTAAGTTTTTGTCACTCTTGCAACCCACCATAAGCAAATCATGAACATATTGCAACACCCTAAAGCGGGGGCCCCTCACGTTTGCGCGATACGGAGGGCAACGTAGGACATCACCATAAATAAAATATGCAATCATACCAACCAAGATCATGATTAACCCACAGGACAAATCGGATCTACTCAAACATCATAGGATAACCATAGATCATTAGGGAATATATATGGAGTTGGTGTTACACCTCTGCAATGAGGGGAAGAGATTAGAACGAGGAGAAGGGGTGTTACACCTCTGCAATGAGGGGAAGAGAGTTGGTGTTGACAGTAGCAAGATTATTGATGTAGATCGCATTCCCGATCGTTGCCCCGGTGGCACTCCGGTGCCACCGGAGGCGAGGGCGAGAGAGCCCCCCTCCTTATTATTCTTCCTTGGCCTCCCCCCTAGATGGGAGGAGAGTTCCCCCTCTGGTCCATGGTATCCATGGCGGCGGAGGGGCGGGAGCCCCTCCAAGATTGGATCTCCCTCTCTGTTCTCTTCTGTTTCGCGTTCTGGAGATCTGGCCAAAAATTGTTTCTTATATTCCGGGAGATCCGTAACTCCGATTTTGCAGAGATTTTAACACGATTTTTTTCCATATATAAGCTTCCTTGCGCCTGAAGTAGAGCCCCAACCGACCTTCGAGGAGGGCACAACCCACCACCGCGAGCCAGGCTCCTTTGGCGCGCCCTGGTGTCTTGTGGGTTGTGTGGGCCTCTATTTGCGGTGATTCCAACTCCCAAAAATCACATATATTCCAAAATAATTCTCCATAAAATTTTATTGCATTTGTACTTCGTTTGATATGGATACTCTGCGATACAAAAAAACTTGCAGAAAACAGGAACTGGCACTAGGCACTGGATCGATAGGTTTGTCCAATAAATCATATAAAAAGTTGCCAAAAGCATGTAAGAGTTGTGTAATACTAGCAAAAAGGCCTGTGCTTTGCAACGGGAGAAGAAAAGAAATCCTCTCATATCGCTAGATGGGAGCGTGGCCGGTTGGCAGGTTATGAGATCGAACTCTTCCATGGGAAATTTTATTTTTTGCCAGCTCTTCAGACCTGGCCATAGTGCGCCAACAGGTGGGCTTCCTCCGTTGGGCCAGAGTGGGTGGCAACTAACTAAACAAAATAGCGTATGTGAAATTAATTGAAGCGGGACCAAACGAAGCGGGACTAAACCAAGAATATCACCTCCTTTTAATAGTAGGTATAGATTGGCATGAAACAATCAAAAATTATAGATACGACGGAGACGTACCAGCATCCCCAAGCTTAATTCCTACTCGTCCTCGAGCAGGTAAATGATAAAAAAGATAATTTTTGATGTGGAATGCTACCTAACATAAACTTGATCATATATCTAACCATGGCATGAATATTAAGGCATAAGTGATTCAAAGCAGTAGTCTATAATTTGACATAAAGGCATCAATACTCAGGCATCCCAATAAACAATCATGTCTTCCAAAATATCAACGCTAAGGAAAGTTATCCCTACAAAATCATATAATCTTTTCATTCTCTATCTTCTTAACACAAAGTATTTATCATGCACAACCCCGATGACAAGCCGAACAATTGGTTCATACCTTTTAACACGCTTTGGATTTTTAAACCCTCACGCAATACATGAGAGCAAGCCAACGGGCTATGGAGATGCCCATCAATTGGTATCAATGCCAGGAGTAGGGATTGCCATGCAACGAATGCACTAAGGGCTATAAGTGTATGGAAGCTCAATATGAAAACTAAGTGGGTGTGCATCTAATACTATAGTGAAAAATTCGCACTAGTATATGAAAGTGACAACATAGGAGACTCTCCATATGAAAAACATGGTGCTACATTGAAGCACAAGTGTGGTAAAGGATACTAACAATGCCCCTTCTCTCTTTGTTTATTATTTTTTTCTTTTTTTTCTTTTTCTTTTTCTTCTTTTTCTTCTTTTTCTCTCATTGTTCGGATTCTCATCCCGACTTGTGGGTGAATCAGTCTCCATCATCCTTTCCTCACTGGGGCGCTGCTCTAAAATGAATAATGATGATCTTCACAATTCTATTTACTTATAACTCAAAAGAAATAAAAATTAGAACTCGATACCTATGACAAAGTATGACTCTATATGAATGGGCAATGATCTAGCATAACATGTATGCAAAATGATGAATGGTGGATGAGCCACAACTACTATGTCAGCTATATGATCATGCAAAGCAATACGACAATGAATGCTCTAGTCATCAAACAGAAGCGGTGGAAGTTGCATGGCAATATATCTCGGAATGTCCATGGAAAAGCCATAATAGGTAGGTATGGTGGCTGTTTTGAGGAAGATATAAGAAGGCTTATGTGTGATTGAACATATCATATCACGGGGTTTGGATGCACCTACGAAGTTTGCATCACATCTCAATGTGAGAAAGGGCAATGCATGGTACCATAGAGGCTAGCAAATTGTGGAAAGGTAAGAGTGTGTATAGTACATGGACCCACACTAGTCATAAAGAACTCATATACTTGTTGAAAAAGTTTATTAGCCCTTGAAACAAAGTACTACTACGCATGCCCCTAGGGGGATAGACTGGTAGGAAAAGACCATCGCTCGTCCCCGACCGCCACTCATAAGGAAGACAATCAATAATAAATCATGATCCAACATCACAGCATAACGAGAGACTATACATGCATGCTTGAGGAATCACAAACCTTAACACCAATATTCTTACTAACCACAACCGTTTACCACACTACAAAAAAATACACTTCCGTGATGATATGTGTTTGTCACAGTAGGTCGCGTTTTCTCTCATGCATGTACATCCATGACAAATTTATGACAGAATCAAGATAGTCATACCTGTGCGGTCGTAGAAGTGTTCCATGACATTGCCAAATTATCATCACGGAAGTGTCCACTTCAATGACGATAAATCGCGCGTCACAGAAGTGCTTTCGTCAAGGGTGACCGACACGTGGCATCCACCATAACGGAACACCGTTAAGCTATCGGGATTTTGGATCCGATAACCCGTTAACAGCCACGACCAATGCCGATTTTCCACGTGTAAAATTCTCATTGGCTGACGAATCCACGCGTCAGCTCCGCGTTGGCACAGGTGTCACTCCAACGGTCGAGATGGGCCGATGATATGTTAACACGTGGACCGGCCCAAAAGTGGCCCACAAAGAGTAAATGGGCCGGCCCAACCGAAGGCCCATAAGATTTAGCGGACCATAATGGGCCGACCCAGCTAAAGGCCCACAAAATTTAGTGGACCATAATGGGCCGGCCCAGCTAAAGGCCCACACGATTTTGCAGACCATAATGGACCGGCCCAGCTAAAGGCCCACAAGATTTGCGGAACACAATGGGCCGGCCCAGCTAAAGGCCCACTAGATTCTGCCGACCATAATGGGCCAGCCCAGCTAAAGGCCCAACATTCTCTGTCAAATCGGCCCATCAACGACCTGTCCTAAACTTGTCATCAACGCGGTCCATGGTCACTTCTGGCCCGTTAACAGTCCGCTAAGTAATTGGGCCGAATTACAGCCCGGTGTATTTCCGGACTGTTAAAGGTCCGGCTTCATTTGGGCCCATTTACAAGCCATCAAAACTTTCGGCCCATAAACGACCGTGAAGGATTTGCGTCATATTCGGCCATGTCTGACATTCGGCCTGTTAGAGGCCCACTATAGCTTTGGGTCACTTTCGGCCTGTTGTCATTTTCGGCCTGTTAACGCCAGACGTAAACCATGGGCCATATGTGGCCCAACGTCATATCGGGCCCATAAACGGCCCATATAAAAATGACGATAATCTAGCCTCACCGAAGTTCCGGCCTGTTAAAGGCCCGTGTATTAGGTCGGCGCATTTACGGCCTGTCCAAATTTCGGCCTATTAAAGTCTAATGGGTTAGTTAGCACAATCAGGGCCCAATCTCACTTTCGGTCTATTAAAGGCCCATGTATTTTATGGGCTCGAGATATTTACACCTGTAAACGGCCTATTTTACTAAGGGCCCAAATTATGTTTAAGCCTGTTAAAGGCCCACTATGGGCACATGCCTACCAGAAAAATATGAAAGCTTATGCTGATTTAGGCCCAGATATTTTCAGTGGGCTACATGCCAATTTTGGCCCATAATCATTTTTAGCCCAATTGGAATGGGCCCGACGAATGTTGGCATGTTGGGCTCCTACGAAGCTTTAGGCCGAATACATTACTAAGATAAACCTACACTATACAAAAATAGCGTCATAATTATTGCAGCCTGAGGCAGCATAATAAATGTTGTATCACAACAAAATAAATTCCAACCATACAACAAAAGGCATATTGGCATAAAGTTTAAAGTCCTTCCAAATAAAAGCACCATCAGATGTATAGAAGCACATATCATTTGACCTGAGTGCTAATGTTTCAGGCTGCAGAATCTGATGGACCAGCACGATCTCCACCTTATTCCGTCATTGCTCTTGAACAACGAAGTGAATGTCTGATAGTCTGGTTTCAAAACCTTTCATATCTTGACGACATTTCTCAACCACTATTCTTGTTTCTGAAACAACGTCCACTAGGGATTGGACTTGTGTCTGGAGCACAGATATATCACTCTATCTAGCAGGAAGATTTTGTTCAGTAGGCGATTTGGATGAGGTTACCTTTACAACCAACCCAGAATTACGCAGGAAGGTGCTTTTTGCACTATTAGTGGAGAGATACTGACGCACTGCAGCAAGAGGTGACATTGTGCCTGTAGTAGCCTCGTCACCTTCAGGTGGTTGTGGCTGTTCAATCATTTGTTCCATAGCTTCCTGAAAGTTTGAACTTGTAGATTAGTGTACCAGATAAGTTACTAATGAGAGAAAAACCAACAAAGTAGGTTAAACATTTATGCATAACTTATTTTGGTGAACTACTGTAATACATTAGCATGTATTGTAGTGCCAACTACATAATAAAATCACTTTTGGAACATATGTCCATGTAGCATGCCTACTGTATTGTCTATTTCCTCACATTCGTTGACATCTAAGGATAAAGAGACATAGTTTAAAGTAGGATGAACATAGTATCACATCATTCATATCATGGGCAAACAAATATAAAACAAACAGGCTATTTTATGATTGTGTGCGCGCGTGAACATAACAACCAGATTACCGATCAAGACCAAAAGAATATCCTTCATCTCTTTTAAACCATGTAAGGTGAAATGATACGTTAAGACAACTATGAATAAAAGTGAACAGAGTAACTGACATTGGCTGCAAACCAAGTAGTTAAATGAGCACATCACAGTACCAATCAGTTCAAGGCAGGAGGAGTAAGGACTTACAACAGCGGCTTGAACTGGTGTGCTCATGCCCTTCATCTTGCTGGTGTGGCAATCCTTGAAGATTTGCACTCCATTCGGGTCAGGTTCTTTTTGGTCCGCACAGGATTTCCTCTGTATTTGGAACAGGTCAATATAGATACGATAATATGGCACAAAAAAAGAAGGAAGTAGCAGCTATTTACAAGAGCCTCGCAGTGTGCAATATAGCTACGAGATCCTGTGGTCTGTTGGAATTTCACTTTAGAACGGTTGGTTTTGTTCTTCAAACAGTTAGCCTAGAAGAAGATACGCTTGTAAGGCACATACATAAATACAAATTCAATATGTAGTCTGATCAAATACATATAGCCTACCTGATACTTTGGATCAGACCAGTGTTTAACGAGGGCTGTCCAGTCTTCATCTGTAATATATTCTACTGGAGATGTTTGGGCGATTTCATTGTTAGCCTTGCCTTCAAAGTGAGATTTTCTAAGGTGGTACTGATACTGTTGCCGAGCAGACTGAAAAACATGAGTGCATGCTTGTCTACTTGCATCATGTTTCGGATCCAACTTGAACCTCATCTGTTGAAAAAAGAATGTAAGTCTTATTAGGAGGAAGCTAGAAAGTATGGGACAGAGCAAGACAATATTACTAATTGCGATGAATAACATTACTTACGGATAAATGGTCAAGGAAGGTGTTAAACTGGGTATTGTCTTTCTCATTCTTGTACTGGATCCACGTTGGGAGGATACGTGCATGACACCTAACGGCAACGGCTGCCTCTGATACTAACTTGGCTGATTCTGTAGCATCACGTGGCCTTTTTAAACCTACCTCAAAATGGATCTCCATTCTTCCTCCTTTAGATTTTGTTAATCTGTCAAGCATTATCCCTGATGTCTGTTTCCGCTTGCGCCGTGGTGCTAGTTCAACAACAAATATGGAAAGTGTTAGTGTACATCAAACTGTGAGAGTACATATAAAGGAGCATGCAACTGCAACTTGACTCGGTCAGGAACCGTCCTGGTGTTGATGCTCATGAGGTTCATCTGATCTTCCCAAGTCCTGTTGTGTCAGCAGTGCTTCGGAAGTAGTGTTAGGTGCGAAGGAAGCTTGGGAACTGGCCAGTTTCGGAGCAAATGAATGAGTAACTGGTTGAGATGCTGGTACCGTTGAAGCGGATGCTGTAGCTGGTGGAGCAGGTGATACTGTGTTTCTAGATTTAGCCGGTGGACTTGGACCTTCTACTGCACTATAAGTACCAGCAGAATCTCAACGGTAGAACCTTTTCCGTTTCACCCGACGAGTAACAACACTCCCTACTATATTATTTTCCTTGCACTTTTTTTACTTTTCCATGTCAAGCTGTACCCACAACACAAATGAATAAAATCACTCTTTAGAACTCATTGATGCATGATACAGACAAGCAATACTTTGATGTAAGACAACCGTATGAGGATGGAATATGTAAGAAAAATAGGACGGCATGACATATTCACAGCTAAGTAGAAGGATTTTCAAGAAAATAGAAGTAATGCAAGCTAGACACCATATGAAAGATGCAACCAATATTACTCTGCCAAGTTAAAAGTGTCTTGTCATAAGTGGCAATTTGAAAAATTAGAAGCAGTACAACGTAGAAATCAATGCAAGATGCAACCACTATCAAACTGCCATGTTAGAAGCGTCCAATCATGAGTGACTGATGCAGGATACACAATAGCAGTACTTTGATGTAAGAACATGGTATGATAGATAGATGCAGTGTATTCTAGACACAGAAAGCCATGTCATATGCACATGTATACCGTATAAACTCAGCAGGTGCAATTTAATCAAAATAGAAGAAATATAGGCTAGACAACATATGCAACATGAAACCAATTATCACACTGTCAACTTAGAGCAAGCACCTGCGATGGTGGAGTACGGGAGATGAACTCATCATGTAGACTTGGGACTTCAACTTCATTAGCAGTAGCAGTGGCAAATCTAGAGAGTCTCTGTTTGCGTCGGTGGGGAGGACCACCAACATCCCCTAACTTACTCTTTTCCTTCCTATTTTCTGATATTGCCTTGTGAAGTCAAAACCACAAGAAGATGAATAAAATTAGCTCTTCATAACTGGTTGATGCATGATACAGACGAACACTACTTTGATGTAAGGCAAGCGCAGGATAGGAGGATGGAATATATACAAAAAGAAGACAGAGTTTCATAGTCACACATACGATAGGAGGATGGAATATGTATGAAAAAACAGTAAGCGGAAGGCATTTCAACAAAATTAGAAGAAATGAAAGCTAGGCACCATATGAACATGCAACCAATATCACTCTATCAGGTAAAAAGTGTCTCGTTGTAAGAGCCATTTCAAGGAATTAGAAGCAGTACAAGCTAGAAGACAATGCAAGATGCAACCTACATCACAGTCCCAAGTTAAATGTGTCTTATGGGTAAGTGATCGTTGCAGGTATAAGTTGTAAGCTACGCAGATGCAATTCAACATAATCAGAAGCAATACAAACTAGACATCATACGGAAAACGCAACCACGTATAACAGTTCCAAGTAAGAGCAAGCACCTGTGATGGTGGAGTAGGGGAGATGTGCTCATCATGTACACGTATGTTCTAGAAACAGGAACACGTGTCATACTCACAGGCATTATGTGTAAAGTAAGCAGATGCAATTCAAGTTAGAAGCAATACAAGCTAGACATCATACGTAACATGCAACCACATATAATAGTATCAAGTTAGAGCAAGCACCTGTAATGGTGGAGTACGGGAGATGTGCTCATCATCTACACAGCTACGTTGACTGTCCAGCCTTGTGTTGTCTTGCGAATCTTGTTGGGAGGATGGCGGAGTAGAATCTGTAGAGACCGCCTGTTTGAGTTGCTCCGAAGGACCACCATCATCCACTGCCGAACTAATTTCCTTCAGTTGTAATGATTTTGCTCTTGAGAACTCATTCATGCATGATACTGAAGAACACTACTCAGATGAAAGGCAAACACATGATGCGAGGATGGAATATGTATGAAAAACAGGATGGTGTGACATATTCACACCTATGATGTGGTAACTAAGCAGAAGGCATTTCAACAAATTAGAAGCACTACAATCTAGACACCATATGAAAGATGCAACCAATATCACTCTGCCAAGTTCAAACTGTATGGCGTTTCAACAAATTAGAAGCAATACATGCTAGAAATCATATGCAAGACACAACCAATATCACAGTGGCGACTTAAAGGTGCCTTATCATAAGTGACTGATGCGGGATATGCAAGAATAGTACTCTGATGTAGAAACAAGAACACATGTCATATTCACAGGCATTATCTGTAAAGTAAGCAGATGCAATTCAACAAAGTTAGAAGCAATACAAGCTAGACATCATACGCAACATGCAACCACATATAATAGTGCCATGTTAGAGCAAGCACCTGTGATGGTGGAGTAGGGAAGATGTGCTCATCATCCACATAGCTACGTTGACTGTCTAGCCTTGCATTGTCTTGTGAATCTTGTTGGGAGGATGGCGGAGTAGAATCTGTAGAGAACCTCCATTTCAGTTGCTCAGAAGGACCACCATCATCCAATGCATTACCAATTTCCTTCAGCTTCATTGATTTTGCACTGTGAGGTCATACCGACAAGAAAAAGGAATATCATTCGCTCTTCAGAACTCATTCATGCATGATACTAACGAACACTACTCTGATGAAAGGCAAAGTCATGATACGAGGATGGAATATGTACGAAAAAATGGACGGCTTGACATATTCACACCTATGATGTGGTAACTAAGAAGAAGGCACTTCAACAAATTAGAAACACTACAAGACACCATATGGAAGGTGCAGTCAATATCACTCTGCCAAGTTAAAACTGTCTCTTCATAGGTGGCGTTCATCAAACTAGAAGTAATACATGCTAGAAATCATATTCAAGACGCAAACCAATATCACACTACCAACTTAAAGGTGTCCCATCATAAGTGATTGATGCAGGATACACAAGAAGAGCAGTTTCATGTAAGAACATGGTGTGATAGACAGATATAGTATGTACCAAAAACAAGAAAGCGTGTCATATTCACATGTATCATGTGTAAGCGAAGCAGATGCAGTTTACACTAATTAGGAGCAATATGAGCTAGACTTGGACCTTGTAATGCACTATCAGTACAAGGAGAATTGGTACAGATGCTCCATTTACGTTGCTGTAGAGGACCACCGTCATCGCCTTCCTTACTCTTTTCCTTCCTCTTTCTTGATTTTGCCTTGTCAAGTCAAACCCACAAGAAAAAAGAATAAAATTTGCTCTTCAGAACTCATTGATGCATGATACTGACAAACACTACTTTCATGTAAGGCAGCCGCATGATAGGAGGATGGAACATATATGAAAAATAGGACAACATGACATATTGACATGTATGATGTATAAAGTGTAAACTAAGCACAAGGTGCTTGAACTTGTTAGAATCGATGCAAGCTAGAAACCATATGAAAGATGAAACCAATATCACTCTGCCAAATTAAAAGGGTGCCCTAACCAATGTATTTGACCAAATTAGAAGCAATACATGGCAACAGGCTAGAAATAATATGCAATATGCAACGAATAAAGGTGACTCATCATAAGTGATTGATGCAGGATACAGAAGAGAGGTAGTTTCATGTAAGAACAAGGTTAACACATAGATGTAGTGTGTACCAAAAATAGTGTCGGCGTTCTGGGAACGGGGGTCCCCAGACTTGCCTGCCTGCGGCCTGCGGCATGGCTCGAGGAGGGGCCCAGCACGGCCCATCTTCATCAACACAGACCCAAGACCCTCGCGAGGGGCCAACCCTCGCGGGGCGGACGACACGAAGCTTCCTCAAGCACGGCCTCATTAGGCTGGCTCGCGAGCAGGCGGAGAGATCAAGGTGGGATACCTCACGAGGTGCTCGTGACGCAAGCCATGACGACCAAAGGCGCCAGGCGGGCGCCAGCCGCGCAGTGTCCTCCTTTCCTCTTTGGTGCAAAGGGAGCAAGCGCAGGCGAGGGCATCAAGCAAAGGCACCCGTTTTGGTGCAACGAGACCAAGACCAGTCCAACGGCAGGGAGGAAGTCATTGTGGAGCCCAAGCCAGCGTCACCACCAGAGCTTTTGGCAGGCGAGGACCAACTTTAGTCAGGATAAGTGTACCAGATGTTCCCCTTCAAAATGGCCAATTGTTGGCGCCCTTCCCGCTCAATATTTGGGAAGAGGCCCAGGGCCTTTGCCTATAAATAGGACTAGCCACCCCCAGGGTAGGGGGCAATCAAGAAGGGAGAATCTAGAAGCCAAGAGAGAAACTAGCTAGGATCGGATCGAGTAGCATCACAGAGAGAGAGAGAGAGAAGGGTGACTGAACTCCTCCTAGCAGTTCATCCCCCAGCCAAGAACAGACCCTCGTGAGGCAATCCACAACACCACACACTGGAGTAGAGTATTACACCACAATGGTGGCCCGAACCAGTATAAACCCTGTGTCTCTTGTGTTGTTCTTTCCATAGCTTAGATCTTAGCGAGGCGGAGGGGTGCATGTAGGTAGAAGGCGAAATCTCCGCACGCACCCTAGTGTTTGAACCTCAAGGGTCTGTCGGAACCCGAAATCCGACATTTGGCGCGCCAGGTAGGGGTGCGCCGGAATTCGTCTTCCACCACCCCATTCTCCTCCGACCATCGCGTCCATGTCTGACGCTCGTCGGGCCCGCGCCGAGCGCCGGGCCGCTCTCGCTTCCCGCATCGCCCAGACGGCTCCTGTCGGCGGGCGTCCTCGCCGTTCCCCGTCACCTGCCATCAACGCCGCCACCGGCCCGGCGGGGAACGAGCAGCAAGCATCGTCTCAGCATCCGTCCGTGCGGCAAGACGTCCGCACCGCTACTCCCTCGCTCACCCCAGCTGGTTCTTCGTCCCGCGCACTCCGCGCACCCATGGAGGCTCGAGCTGTGCTCATCGCGTCAAATGAGCTCCTGCGCTACCGTCCCGTCGACGACGTCTACGAAGAATGGCTCGACCGCGTCGCCGAGCTCGTCCGCGCCGCAGGGGGCTCTCCTGCGCCGTCCGTTCCGCTGCACCGCACCCCACCCCGCTGAAAGTGCAACTATCCCTAGGTGGTTTTGGTAATTCATAACAACATATAGCTCATTGAGCTAATGCTATTCCAAGATGATTATTTCAGGAAAGCTCAATGATTGGCATGGCATGGATGTGAAAGTGGAACCCTCAAAATGCTAAGGACAAAGGATTGGCTCAAGCTCAAAAGCTCAAGACTCTTCATTTTATATTTTAGTGATGCAAGATCACATTGAGTCCATAGGAAAAGCCAATACTATCAAGGAGGGATGAGGTGTTGCTTAATGAGCCTCTTGCTTCATGTGCTTAGTGATATGCTCCAAAACCCTCAACTACTTTCCCATATCCACATATGACCTAAACCCTAAGCCAAACTCGGTCCTACCGATTCTTCCTATCCGGCGCCACCGAGTTTCACTTGTCATTAGCCACCGCCAAACCCTAGCAATTTGGTTCTACCGATAAGGATCTCGGTCTCACCGAGATGGGATTGCAAACTCTCTGTTTCCCTTTTGTAACTTTTCGGTCTCACCGAAAGAGCGAATCGGTCCCACCGAGATTGCAATGTAAACTCAGTGTTTCCCCTTTATAACTTTTCGGTCTCACCGAGTTCCACTCGGTCTCACTGAAAGAGCAAATCGGTCCCACCGAGTTTGCCTGACCAACTCTCTGGTTAGCTAATTACCAAATTCGGTCTCACCGAGTTTGTGTAATCGGTCTCAGCGAGATTAAGTTATGCCCAAACCCTAACCATATCGGTCCTACCGAGTTGCATGTCAGTCCCACCGAAAATCTCTAACGGTCACTAGGTTTACATTTTCGGTCCGACCGAGTTTGTTGATTCGGTCCCACCGAGATTGGAAAACTGTGTGTAACGGTTGGATTTTGTGTGGAGGCTATATATACCCCTCCACCTCCTCTTCATTCGTGCGAGAACCAGTGGAGAGAGCCATCAGAACACATACACCATTCCAACTCATATGTTCTGAGAGAGAACCACCTACTCATGCGTTGAGACCAAGACATTCCATTCCTACCATATGAATCTTGATCTCTAGCCTTCCCAAGTTGCTTTCCACTCAAATCTTCTTTCCACCAAATGCAAATCCTATGAGAGAGAGTTGAGTGTTGGGGAGACTATCATTTGAAGCACAAGAGCAAGGAGTTCATTACCTACGCACCATTTGTTACTTCTTGGAGAGTGGTGTCTCCTAGATTGGCTAGGTGTCACTTGGGAGCCTCTGAAAAGATTGTGGAGTTGAACCAAGGAGCTTGTAAGTGCAAGGAGATCGCCTACTTCGTGAAGATCTACCGCTAGTGAGGCAAGTCCTGTGTGGGCGATGGCCATGGTGGGATAGACAAGGTTGCTTCTTCGTGGACCCTTTGTGGGTGGTTGCTTCTTCGTGGACCCTTCGTGGGTGGAGCCCTGTGTGGACTCGCGCAACCGTTACCCTTGGGTGGACCCCTGTGTGGACTCGCGCAACCGTTACCCTTCATGGGTTGAAGTCTCCATCAACGTGGATGTAGGATAGCACCACCTATCTGAACCACAGGAAAAACATCCGTGTCTCCAATTGCGTTTGAAATCTCCAAACCCTTCCCTTTACATTCTTGCAAGTTGCATGCTTTACTTTCCGCTGCCAATATACTCTTTGCATGCTTGCTTGAATTGTGTGATGATTGCTTGACTTGTCCTAAAATAGCTAAAATCTGCCAAGAACTAAAATTGGGAAAAGGTTAAGTTTTTATTTGGTCAAGTAGTCTAATCACCCCCCCTCTAGACATACTTTCGATCCTACAAGTGGTATCAGAGCCTTGGTCTCCATTTGCTTTGATCTCCACAGCTTTTGGTTGTCATAGCCTTGGTTTCACAACCTAGGAGAGTATGGCGTCTAGCGAGGGAAATTATCACCGTAGAGGTCCTTACTTTGATGGTACTAATTTTGCTAGTTGGAAGCATAAAATGAAAATGCATATTCTTGGACATAACCCCGCTGTTTGGGCTATTGTGTGTGTTGGTTTGCAAGGTGACTTCTTTGATGGGAGAGAACCAAATCGTGAAGCTATCGCGGATGAGTTGAAGATGTTGCAGTACAATGCTCAAGCTTGTGACATTCTCTTCAACGGATTGTGCCCCGAAGAATTCAACAAAATTAGTCGTCTTGAGAATGCAAAGGAAATTTGGGACACTTTGATTGATATGCACGAAGGTACCGACTCCATCAAGGAATCCAAGTTGGATGTGCTCCAAAGCCAACTTGACAAGTTCAAGATGAAGGATGGTGAAGGTGTCGCTGAAATGTACTCTAGGCTTGCTCTCATCACAAACGAGATTGTCGGCTTAGGAAGTGAAGAGATGACCAATAGATTCATCATCAAGAAGATTCTAAGAGCCTTGGATGGAAAATATGATACCGTGTGCACATTGATCCAAATGATGCCCAATTACAAAGATCTCAAGCCAACGGAGGTGATTGGAAGAATTGTTGCTCATGAGATGTCACTTAAGGATAAAGAGGAACTTCACAACAAATCAAGTGGTGCCTATAAAGCCTCATGTGAAGCCCTACATCATCGAGTGAGAAAAAAGACTTCAATGAAGAATTGAGCTTAATGGTGAAGAACTTCAACAAGTTCTACAAGAGTAGAAGCAAAGATAGAAGCTTCAAGTCAAGGTCCTACAATGACAAAAGATCTTCTAGTCAAGAGCGAAACTGCTACAATTGTGGAAGACCCGGACACTATTCCAATGAGTGTACGGCTCCCTACAAGAGAAGAGAAGATTCTCCAAAAAGAAGAAGCAAAGGATCACCACCAAGAGAGAGAAGGAGTAGAGATGATCGTTATGAACGAATATACTCACGGAGAACCAAGGATACGGAAAGGAAGGAAAAATCATCAAGGAGCTATACAAGACAAAGACATCAAGCTCATGTTGGTGAATGGGTATCCGGCTCCGACTCCGACAGCCACTCCGAAAGAAGTTATGACTCCGACTCCGAAGATACTCAAGATGAAGGTGGTGCCGGTCTAGCACTTGTGTCAACCAACTCCTACGACATATTTGACTCACCAAATGAAGGAATTGGAAGATGCTTCATGGCCAAAGGTCCTAAGGTAACACACCCCGAGTATGTTGATTTCAATAGTGATGAAGATGACTTGTTAGGTGATGATTTGCTTATTGACAACTCTAGTGATGAATACTATGATGAAATGTCAATTAAACATGCTAATCAAGATAAAACGAATGACAATGATAAGGAGAAGATTGAGGCCCTAACTAAAGAACTAAACACTCTTAAGTTAGCTCATGAAACCATCTTCGAAGATCATCAAGAACTTTTAAGAGCTCATGAGAAATTACGCTTTGAGAAGCTCAATCTTGAGCAAGAGCATGAGTTCTTAAAAGCAATCAATGATGATCTCCGCAAGAAAAGTTCTTCTAACATTGCCAAGCGTTTACTCTTATCCACTTACATGCCTCAAGTCAAGTCTAGTAACAAGAAAGATTCTTCCTCTAGCAGTAACAATGATCATGTTAAATCCAATATTGTTGCTTCTAGTAGTTCTCTTGATTCCACTAATGATTCTCTTAGCCAAGTTACACTTGAGCAAGAAAATAGTTTATTGAAGGGAATTATAGAGAAAGGAGTGTACAAAAGCCTTGCCGGGAGTAAGCAATTCGAGGAAATTGTGCGCAAGCAAGGAATGCACTGGAAGAATCAAGGTGTTGGTTTTGAACGGAAGTTCAATGCCAATGGAGTTGAGTGGGAAGAAGATCAATACCCCAAGACAAAGTTTATTCCTCAACAAGAGAAGTATGATACTTATTTCAAGGGGACACAAGCTCAAGATGATCTTCCACCACAAGACTACAAGCAAAAAGGCAAGGACAAGCTTCAAGAGGAAATCGACGCATTTGAAGAAGCTCCTAAGACCTTAGTCAAGTGGATTCCCAAGACTACTTCAAGTTCCACTTCATCAAGTACGACTACAACTCCAAGGATTCCCATCAAGATGGTGTGGATCCAAAAGAAGAAGAACTAGAGAGTTCTTGAGGGTGACTCCGCCAACATACTTCACTCTTATCATTTTGGCAAAAACAAGTGCAATCAACTTCCACATCTTGCACTAGTTCAAGGAGTCACAAACCCTCTTGTTGGTAAGACAAGGGACAAGGTAACCTAAAAGTTTTCATGGACATCATCTTGTGTGTGCATCACTCTATGTCTATGGATATCCTTGTTTGTTCCTTGTGGGACTAACCCATGTAGGTATTGAAAGTGCAATTCACTCAAATGGATAGCTCCAAGAGATCTACATCAACATTGAGCATCCACATCTTCAATATCTACATGAAGTCATCATCGACAAAACCCAAGGTTAGTTCATCCCTCTTAGGGGGGATATCACATCTAGGGGGAGCTTTACTCTAAGACTTGAGCTAAAGCAACTCTAAAGATGTGAACAAAACAATGCCTTATGTAAAAGTGGTAACCCCACTTGAGCTTAAACGATGAGTATGACCTATGATCAAGTGTTCTCACTTGACTCCTAAGTCAGTATACTCATATATAGATTACCTAGTCATCGCAAATTGCTTGATAGATGCTAGAATTGGTTGTGCATGCCTTGTCACGTATTTCATTTGCCATATTATTGTGTGAGCATGCTAGTTGCATATTTTACTCATTCGAGGACATCCACTTGTTGTTTTGATTGTTCGGCTTTATTTCTTTTTGCCAAGTGGATGGACAAGAATGCCTAAGAACCTCCTCTAGCTATCTATGCTTTTCTCGTCTCAAACTCTATTCATGCTGCATCACAAAATTTGATCAAGTCAGATTCGAACCACTCTGTGTGAGGAGTGCTCGGAGTCCCCGATTCGTCATAGACTTAAACTTCCAAAATCTCTTTATGATTCTCGGTCTGACCGATACTCCACTTTTGGTCCTACTGAGATCATTAAGTTGATCTAGGTTTTCGATCTCGGTGCAACCGATTTGAACCTTTCGGTCATACCGAGTTTTAGTAACTGCTTGCAGTTATGAATCTTGGTGCCACCGAGTTGTTCCACTCGGTCACACCGACAGGGTCGGGCTATATATAGTCACGGGCAAAATTTTGGAAATTTCTCCGAACCCCTTCGCCCGCGCGATAGCCTGCTCTGCCCTCGTGGTCTCCGGATCGTCTTCTCGCCGCCTGCCGCCTCCAGTCGCTGGTCTCCGTCGCTGTCAACGGGTATTCTGCCCCGCCGTTGCCGCCGTAGCGAGTCTCCGCCGAACTAGGGTATGGACTCGATCTTTGTGCTATTCTCCAATCTGATTCCTAGCACATTGTGATCTTCATGATTCTTGCCACGATTGAAACACTCCTATCCAGTCAAAGCACTCATAGATTAGGTTTGATTCGAAAATTCTAGGTTTAGGTCTCCGCCGAAACCATATTGGACCCACCGAGTTGAAAAAGTCGGTCCCACCGATTTGGCTTATGCCATTGCACAAGTGAGACTCGGTCTGACCGAGAATTACTTATCGGTGTGACCGATTTTGGAACTCGGTGAAACCCTAGCAGTCTCGGTGCCACCGAACTGTGACTCGGTCCTACCGAGTTCACTAGTTTAGGTTCCAAAACTGCTTCGGTATCACCGAGTTTGAAAATCGGTAGATCCGAGATGATTTCAGTGGGAAACTAAAACTAAGTTTTTGAATCATTCTTTTGCAAAAATGTCTGCATTTTGTGATGCTCATCCTTTCTACCTCATCTATAATCTGTTCACAGGGTCAGCAGTCAGTTTGCAGCATGTCTGATCAAAGTGATAGCCAAAACATGTCAGAGCAGCAGGTGCACATGAGTGAGGGCACTAGTCCCTCAAGTTGTTCAGATGAGGGCAGCAGGAGCACCCCTAGCAACTTGCCAAAGGCTGCCACGAGACAGAGGAAGAAGAGGACTTCAGACTCTGAAGATGAAAACTATGTGGCAGAGGAAGAGGCCACTTCCAAGAGAGTTGAGCCAGCTCAAGGCACAAAGCCAGGGCTGAAAATCAAAAGGCCAGCAGGCAGGCAACCCATGTCAAAGGCAAGAGCCTCAACTGAGAAGCCCACTCCCCAAGAGCCAGTTGCTGCAGAAGGCAAGAAGAGGAAGGAAAGGGTCAAGAAGACCATAGCCAGAGTGCTAGGAAAAGCTTCCATCATGGAAGAGGAAGAGGAAGAAGAGGTAGCTGCACCAGCACCCAAGGCACCCAAGCTAATGGGTGATGCCATAAGGTCAGGGGCTACTGCATCTAAGCCCAAAGCTGCCTCCAAGCCAAAACCAAAGAGGAATACAAGGAGCATTCCTGCAGTTGAGAAGAACAAGGCCCCAGTGCCTGAGACTGTTGCTGAAGAAGAGGAAGAGAATGTCCTAAGAAAGCTAAAGCCCAAGATCCCAGACCACAACGATGCTCATCCTGTGGCTGAGGACATGAAGCTCAGGAGAGATTCAGGGCTGAGGAAGTGGAGAGAAGCAGATCCGTATGCTTCAAGGAGAAGGACTGTCGTGGATTACAGGTTCCACACCAAGGAGCAGCAAGATTTTTATGAGACAGTTTTGCTTGATAAGAAGCCCATAGTTTGTGATATGAGATGGGTCGACTGGACCTACATGAAGGAGAATGAGGAGCACTACCCTGGAGTATTTGACAGCTTTAGTGCTTGTGGAGTTGCTGACTTTGTTGGGCAGAAGCTCACAATATGGAACGAGGAGCTGATCATGCAATTCTACTCCACAGCACATTTTTATCCAGATGGGAGGATCACATGGATGTCTGAGGGTACGAGGTACCAATCCACTGTTGAGGAATGGGCAAAGTTAATTAATGCCCCAGAGGAGCATGATGATGACATGGACATATATGCCAAGAAGAAGATGGACCACAACTCAATGTCCAATATGTACAAGGAGATTCCAAATGAGGCACTTGACACTTTCAAATTTGGCTCAGTGCACTATCTTCTGTCAGGACTGCCAACCATCAATTGGATCTTGAGGCACACCTTGTTGCCCAAGTCAGGTGATCACAAGATGATCAGAGGCCATGCGATCAACTTGCTACATGTATTTGATGTGCCTCAGAAGTTCAAGGTGATGAGCCTCATAGTGGAAACTATCAAAAGGACTGCAGCAGATCAGAAGAGGAGTTGCGGATATGCCCCTCAAATTCAGGAGCTCATCAACTCCAAGATGGGCACGGGCATATATTTATTGGACAAGGAACATTTGCCCATCCGTCCAGATTTTGAGGATAACCAAGTGGTCATGACTGAGAATGATCCATCATCAGTTCAAGCACAAGCAAAGAAGGAGAAGGCAAGGCAGGAGAAAGCTGCCAAGATGCCAACTCAAGAGGAGGCATCTGAGTATTTCTTGAAGACTAAACAAGAGCAGCTTGGTTACTTGGTTGCATCCAGGCTGAGGATTGAGCAAAGTCTGGCCACCCTCACTCAAAATCAGCAGAGCCTAGAGAGAATCATGGAACAGAAGTTCTATGACTTGGATGTCAAAGTAACGGAAGTTCAGTCTGCAGTGGAGCAGCTCCAGGAGGACTTGCAGGAGAGGAGAGGCAGTACTACCACTCATGCCTTTGCCAGAGTGCCACGAGGCCCGAGGTCATCTGCCGTGCCAGTTGCTGACACCAGAGCCACCACTTCAGCACCAGCTACAGCCTCAGTTCCACCAGCTCCAGCATCTACCTCAGCTCCAACT
The DNA here is from genome assembly GCF_002162155.2 of Triticum dicoccoides. Lineage (NCBI taxonomy): Eukaryota > Viridiplantae > Streptophyta > Magnoliopsida > Poales > Poaceae > Triticum > Triticum dicoccoides. The sequence continues at coordinate 264,762,320 of NC_041386.1, read as the reverse complement.
CCAGCGTCTACTTCAGCATCTACCGAAGCCTTCGTCCTTGGAATGATCCGGACTCCACCACCACCAGAAGATCAAGCTTGAGCGTCGATCTAGTGCTATGCATTTTCTAGGAACTTTTTGGTAACTTGTTGCCAAAGGGGGAGAAGATGTATAGATCATAGGCTTCGAGAGAGAGAGAGTGTGTGTTGCTTTTCTCTCTTGCTTTATTTGGTGGTTTTTCAAACTTGTTTGCTTTTGAGTGCTTGAGATACTATGCTTGTGAGACATTGATGATCATGTGTTTGATCATAAGCTACACTTAATGCTTGCTTAATGCTATTATCTTATCTATCTTATGTGATCATTCACCATTCTTGGTGATGAGTGCATGTATTTCATTCTTATCATTTTAAGCGCTCCACCAAGATGTATGTGACATGGAAGAGTAACCCATGACTCTAACTCTTTGTGCATTTGCAGTCCAAAGCAAATTTTAAATATGCACAAATTTAGGGGGAGCTCTTACTTATCACATACTTCTCAAAGCGACGATATATTTCATGCTTATTATCATTTGTCGAAGCTTTGATCTATATGTTGTCATCAATTACCAAAAAGGGGGAGATTGAAAGTGCAACTATCCCTAAGTGGTTTTGGTCATTCATAACAACATATAGCTCATTGAGCTAATGCTATTCCAAGATGATTATTTCAGGAAAGCTCAATGATTGGCATGGCATGGATGTGAAAGTGGAACCCTCAAAATGCTAAGGACAAAGGATTGGCTCAAGCTCAAAAGCTCAAGACTCTTCATTTTATATTTTAGTGATCCAAGATCACATTGAGTCCATAGGAAAAGCCAATACTATCAAGGAGGGATGAGGTGTTGCTTAATGAGCCTCTTTCTTCATGTGCTTAGTGATATGATCCAAAACCCTCAACTACTTTCCCATATCCACATATGACCTAAACCCTAAGCCAAACTCGGTCCTACCGATTCTTCCTATCCGGCGCCACCGAGTTTCACTTGTCATTAGCCACTGCCAAACCCTAGCAATTCGGTTCTACCGATAAGGATCTCGGTCTCACCGAGATGGGATTGCAAACTCTCTGTTTCCCTTTCATAACTTTTCGGTGTCACCGAAAGAGCGAATCGGTCCCACCGAGATTGCATTGTAAACTCAGTGTTTCCCCTTTATAACTTTTCGGTCTCACCAAGTTCCACTCGGTCTCACCGAAAGAGCAAATCGGTCCCACCGAGTTTGCCTGACTAACTCTCTGGTTAGCTAATTACCGAATTCGGTCTCACCGAGTTTGTGTAATCGGTCTCACCGAGATTACGTTATGCCCAAACCCTAACCATATCGGTCCTACCGAGTTGCATGTCAGTCCCACCGAAAATCTCTAACGGTCACTAGGTTTACATTTTCGGTCCGACCGAGTTTGTTGATTCGGTCCCACCGAGATTGGAAAACTGTGTGTAACAGTTGGATTTTGTGTGGAGGCTATATATACCCCTCCACCTCCTCTTCATTCGTGCGAGAGCCAGTGGAGAGAGCCATCAGAACACATACACCATTCCAACTCATATGTTCTGAGAGAGAACCACCTACTCATGTGTTGAGACCAAGACATTCCATTCCTACCATATGAATCTTGATCTCTAGCCTTCCCAAGTTGCTTTCCACTCAAATCTTCTTTCCACCAAATCCAAATCCTATGAGAGAGAGTTGAGTGTTGGGGAGACTATCATTTGAAGCACAAGAGCAAGGAGTTCATTACCTACACACCATTTGTTACTTCTTGGAGAGTGGTGTCTCCTAGATTGGCTAGGTGTCACTTGGGAGCCTCCGACAAGATTGTGGAGTTGAACCAAGGAGCTTGTAAGGGCAAGGAGATCGCCTACTTCGTGAAGATCTACCGCTAGTGAGGCAAGTCCTGTGTGGGCGATGGCCATGGTGGGATAGACAAGGTTGCTTCTTCGTGGACCCTTTGTGGGTGGTTGCTTCTTCGTGGACCCTTCGTGGGTGGAGCCCTGTGTGGACTCGCGCAACCGTTACCCTTGGGTGGAGCCCTGTGTGGACTCGCGCAACCATTACCCTTCGTGGGTTGAAGTCTCCATCAACGTGGATGTAGGATAGCACCACCTATCTGAACCACAGGAAAAAAATCCGTGTCTCCAATTGCGTTTGAAATCTCCAAACCCTTCCCTTTACATTCTTGCAAGTTGCATGATTTACTTTCCGCTGCCAATATACTCTTTGCATGCTTGCTTGAATTGTGTGATGATTGCTTGACTTGTCCTAAAATAGCTAAAATCTGCCAAGAACTAAAATTGGGAAAAGGTTAAGTTTTTATTTGGTCAAGTAGTCTAATCACCCCCCCTCTAGACATACTTTCGATCCTACACCCGCGCGGGCGACGAAGCTCCGGGGGAACCCCAGCCGCCTCCACCTCAAGAAGGCGCCATGGCTCCAAGGCGCGTGGCCCCTGGGCGGAACCCGCTCCGTCAGGTGCTAGCGCGGCAAGAGCACAGCTGCCAAGAAGTCCCTCGCCCGCAAGAAGCTGCCCTGGCGCTCCTTGCTCCAGCACGTCGCGACCATGCTCCTGCTCCCGCACGTCAAGACCCCGCGCTGCTCCCAGCTGCAGCGCCTGGGGACATGCAAGACCAAGCTCTCCGTCACCCAAGGCCTCCCGTGGCCACAGCAGGCTGCCGTGCCTTCACCACCGAGCTACGCAGCGTCGCGTGGCCCGGCAAGTTCAAGCCAGACTTGCCTCCTCGTTACGACGGCACGGCCGACCCTGCGGAGTTCCTCCAACTCTATGAGCTGGGCATCGAAGCTGCCAACGGAGACGAGAAGGTCATGGCGAACTAGTTTCCCATGGCGCTCAAGGACGGGGCCCACACCTGGCTCCTGAACCTGGCTCCAGGCACGATCTCCTCCTAGGACGAGATGCGCACCTGCTTCATCGCCAACTTCCAAGGTACTCGCGACCGGCCACCCGCCGTGAGCGACATGCGCCGCATGAAGCAACAACCCGGAGAGACCCTGCAGAAGTACATCCAGCGCTTCAACAACGCACGCCTCAAGATTCCCAAGGTGATCGAGGAGGCCATCATCTCAGCCTTCTCCGACGGCGTGCACGATGTCAAGATGAAGGAGGAGCTGGCGATGCATGAAGACCTGTGCACTTCCTTGGAGTTGTTCAACTTGCCAACCAAGTGCGCCAGGGCTGAGGAAGGGCATCTCTCCCTCCTCGAGCTGCCTGCCGCAGACCCATAAGAGAAGAAGCCCAAGGCCAAGGATGTGAAGCGCAAGGGGGCTGCCGTGCTCGCGGCAGAATCAGACACCAAGCAGGGCAGAGATCAGCCCGAATCTTCCAAGGGTAGTCGGTACTACGTGTACCACGACCTCCACACCCATAACACCAACGAATATCAAGAGCTCCGAGCCGTGCGAGAAGGAAGGATCGGCCGTCGCCCCGACCACGGTGACCGGGGCTACGGTCGAGGAGGAGGAAGGAACGCATGACGCTGGGAAGACCGCTGCCCGCGCCAAGGGTGGCGCGATCGACCTTGCGAGGATTGCTGGCAAGACCCGCCTCGCGAGGGAGACTAGAGGGATCAGCCTCGCGAGGATCGCCCGCAAGGCAACGCAGGCCTCCCTCCCCTGCCGCCGCAGCCAAGGAGAAACGAGGACCGCCATCAGGACGAGGGGGCTGGGGGCTTCCAGGAGCCGCGCGCGATCGCCTGCATCCTGGGCAGGGCTCAAGCCCCAGCCTCTCAGCGCATCTTCAAGCAGTTCGCCCGCGAAGTGAATGCAGTCCTCCCCAAGCTCGAAGCCACGCGCCCTCTCAGGTGGTCGGCGTGCGCCATCACGTTCAGCTCAGCAGATCAGCTCAAGTGTGCGGCCACAGCCGGAGTCCTCCCGATGCTTTGTTCCCCAATCATCAGCAACGTGGTGGTCACCAGGACCCTCATCGATGCGGGGCAGGGCTCAACATCCTGTCCGTGGAAACATTCAACAATCTCCAAGTGCCCTACAACTAGCTTCCGCCAACCAAGCCTTTCTCCGGAGTCACCAATGGCTCCACGGTCCCGATTGGGCAGGTCCGCCTCCCTGTCACCTTCGGGGCATGCGACAACTACCACACCGAGCTCATCGACTTCGACGTCGCTCACATTCGCCTGCCGTACAACGCCATTCTTGGGTACCCAGCGCTGGCCAAGTTGATGGCCGTAACTCACCACGGCTACAACGTCCTCAAGATGCAATTAAGTGGCGGAGTCATCACGGTGCCCTGTGAAGAGAAGGACGCGGTGTGTTCCCTGGAACGAGCCTTTCAGGCCGCATCACTGGAAGACCCGGATCACGGAAGCAGGAGGCTTCCCGAGACCGCCCCCAACAAGAAGCAGACATCGTCCGGCCCGGCCCCTCAGGAGGCAGGCCCCTCAGGGCCCGCGCCTGCCCAGGGGGAACCTCCTTCCATCGCATAGGAAAGCGTGCCCGGCGCCCTCCTCAGGCAGGGCTCGGGGGCTCTCCCCTGGAGGGCCACCGACCTGGCTAAGCTCACAAGGGAGGCGCTTGGGCACCACATGGAGGCGTGTTTCGAAGCACGTTTCCCTCAAGAAGGAGTAAGGCAAGGAGAGCCAGACCCTCAGGAGTTCGTCAGCAAGGCCATTCAGGAGCTACAGGAGTCAAGAGTCATGAAAGGCGGCCGCCGCCTACCAGCTGTGGCTCCCCATCCATGCGAGGATGGTGGGCTGCGCGTTTGCATCGACATACCAGGGCTCAATTGAGTCGCCTCTCTGGAGCACCTCTGGCCCTCGCGAGTGGACGCTGCGAAGGTCCACCCCACAGCCATGTACGCATGCCTTACGGCTTGCCGAACACGGCTACCGCGTACTAGCGCCTCATGAGCGGCATCATGGAGGCTCAAGAGGCCAGGTGTTTCGCAGCCCCGGCAGAGATGGAGATGGTCCGCGAGGAGCCACCAGCGCCTCCGGAGCCTCCCGAGGCCCCTGGGCCTGGGGGCTCGTGAGGATCGGCTTCCGCAGCCCACCGAGTCTGCTACACCAACACTTCTTCGTCCTCAACATCATCACGTGACATCTTTCAAGTTTCATTTCCAGCTGGGAGCGCCCCCCAGGGCTGCATTATTCCTAGGCCGCGTGGGTCCGTCCCTGCGGCATGTATCCCTTTTATTTCATGTTGTTAGCTTACTTTGTTGGGGGCACCCCACGGGCTGCATCATCCCCAAGTCGCTCGGGCCTGACCCAGTGATGTCCGCCTTCCCAGCATCTATCTGAATGAATCCACTCCTTGGCGGCTAATGTGTTTGACCCAGTTGCCCGCTCAACTGACGCCAACTGACGGAGCTTTCGGTGTTCTGGGAATGGGGGTCCCCAGACTTGCCTGCCTGCGGCCTGCGGCGTGGCTCAAAGGGGGGCCTAGCACGGCCCATCTTCATCAACACAGACCCAAGACCCTCGCGAGGGGCCAAGCCTCGCGGGGCGGACGATGCGGAGCTTCCTCAGGCACGGCCTCGTCAGGCTGGCTCGCGAGGAGGTGGAAAGATCAAGGCGGGGTACCTCACGAGGTGCCCGTGACGCAAGCCATGACGACCAAAGGCGCCAGGCGGGTGCCAGCCCGGACAATGTCCTCCTTTCCTCTTTGGTGCAAAGGGGGCAAGCACAGCCGCGGAGTACTGAGGCATCAGGCAAAGGTTTCCATTTCGGTGCAACAAGACCAAGACTAGGAGGACTGCAAGACGGAGGTCATTGTGGAGCCCAAGACGGCGTCACCACCAGAGCTTTGTGCGGGCGAAGACTACTTTTGTCAGGATAGCTAGTACTAGCTGTCCCCCTTCAAATTAGCCCGCCATTGTTGGCTCCCTTCCCGCTCGATATTTGGGGAGAGGACCAGGGCCTCTATAAATAGGACCAGCCACCCATAGGGCAAGGGGGATCGAGGGGATCGAGATAAACAATAGGCAGAAAGAGAGGAAGAGAGTTTTAGGGGGATCGAGACCAACGATAGAAGGGAGAGAGAGAGAGAGGAGGGTGACTGAACTCCTCCCAATAGTTCATCGCCCCAGCCAAGAACAGACCCTCGCGAGGCTATTCTTCCTTGTACTGTTCCTCATAATCAGCCCAAGAGGCAATCCACCACACCACACACTGGAGTAGGGTATTACACCTCAACGGTGGCCCGAACCAGTATAAACCTTGTGTCTCTTGTGTTGTTCTTTCCATAGCTTAGATCTTAGCGAGGCGGAGGGGTGCAGGTAGGTAGGAGGCGAAATCTCTGCGCGCACCCTAGTGTTCGAACCTCAAGGGTCTGCCGGAACCCGAGATCCGACATTTGGCGCGCCAGGTAGGGGTGCGCCGGAATCCACCTTCTACCGCTTCGTGCCCCGTCGCGTTGTCATCACCATGTCCGGCGACCAGGCGGGCAACCCAGATCCATGGGCAGCGTGGCCTGCCCGCGCAAAGCCGCTCGCCTCGGGTGACCCCGTGCCCCAGGAAGCTCGCGGTCCGCAAGGCGCTCGGGGCCGCGGGCGACGCGGACAGGCTTCGACAGCTCTCACACCGCGGCAGGCGCGGTCGGCAGCAAGGGCCTCCAATCATGCCGCGACCACGACACCGTACACCCGCCGGGAGCAGGCGAACTCGAGGGCCGCGCTCACGGTGGCCCGAGAGCTGCTGGAGGGCGGCCGCGACGTGCTGCTGGAGCGGGTGGCAGAGCTCCTGGGCTTCGCCGCCTCGGGGGCTCACCCCTTCTGCACCCAGCTCCCATCTCAAGCCTAGGGCGGCCCGCGCGGGGGCTCCACGCGCGCCCGCGGGCTCCAAGGCTACTCCAACGCCAGGGAAGCTGTCAGCACCAGACCGGCGGCGGCGCTGCCCCCGCTCCCAGTCTGCGAAGAAGAAGGACTTGACGCGACCCGCGGCCCCAGTGGACAGCCGTGCTGCCACCCCACGGTGGGCGCGTCAGGCAGGACCGCGTGGCACGCGGAGCACTACAGCGTGGCCTTCGGGATGACAGCGTCAGAGGAATACATGCCCCTCATGATGGACCAAGGACACCCTCGCTCCTCAGCCCAAGCTGGGGGGACGAGGCGCCAGAAGCTGAGCCTTTCTAGGAGCCCCGGGACGGTCCCACTGGCCACGCTGGAGGCAACGATTATTGGGTATCGCTAATTCTTAAGGAGCAGGCATACGCTAACCATGGATCGCAGGAGGTGCAGGTCGCCACAGCGAGCAGCTGCCCCGCTCCCACAGTCTCCTACCCCTCGGGAGGAGGGCACAGGGGGCTGCAGGAGAGGGGCCGAGATCCGACATCACCACCGCGGCGTTCGGAGCAAGGTGTTCTCAGGAGGTAGGCCCTCTGCTGGGGAGGTGCCTCAGGGCCTGGCCCTGGTGGAGGACCCATGGTCGTCGGGGGAACCGCTGGCGACCGCTCTACCCCATCGGCGGTGTCCTGGTTTACGGTCGTCATTGATGGCACTAGAGTGTGGCGCAAGGTGGGGCCCTCATCTGGCGATATGAAGCAAGGCCAGTACCTGTGAAGAAGGCCCAGTGCCTGTGAAGGTCGCCGCCCCGTGACACTCTCACGTAATAATGAGTGGGGCTGTACATGCCCCGGAGTCTCAGGGGTGCCAGCCTCAGGCCCTGGGGCTCCCTCACACGCCCAGTGGCAGCACTTAGCTCCGCGCTGGTGAGAAAACGTCCAAGACTAGATTAGGTGCCGGACGCGGCCTTTTGTCTACTTTCGTTGCTTTTCCCTTTGGTTGTCGCTTTCCCCCGCTGGATTCAAGTTGGATTCGAATTTGAGATTTGCGTGTGTTCGGGGAAGGGGTGCTTAGTCTCGTTCGAGCAATTTCTCGCGTTTTGGTTACCACTTCGCCTCAGCTGCCTCCCCTCGTGAGCCCCTCGCGAGCCGGGTCGGGCCTAGCTTGCGCGCAGCCCAGACTGCCGCCGCCGCGTCCTCTCAAGAGGGTGTTTAACTGCAGGTCCTACGGATCCACTTAGGGAACACTCGGGATACCACAACCTCCCACAGGCTACCTCAGGGCCAGCACGGGACAAAGGTAAACTAGCCGACCAGCGCGTCGCTTAAGCCAACCACTTGGCGCGGGCGCATGGGCAATGTAGCGTCTACTAATACGATGAACACAAGTTTTACATGAGGGGCTCCCCCTCCAAAATGCTCTCACAGCCATCAGGCCAAAACCTGAGTTCTATTCATGCAGGGTAAGGAAGCAGGAACGATGCACAATCAGTCGGATAAATCCCCCAATGCGTCCTCAAGAGCACCACCCGAGCCGTTGCTGGCATCGCTGAACTCGCCATCGCTGTCCCCGTCGCCGCCAGCGGCGTCAGGGCCGTTCACCACACCACCCTCGTCGGCAGCTACGATCACGCCGTCGTTGTTTGAAGCGAAGGCCCTGATAAGAGCATCCACATTGTCTTCCACCCAGTGCGCTAGGTCGCCTCGGACGGCCTGGGGGACTGGGGTGATGGCGGTGTCAAAATCGAAGTGGGGATCCATGTTCCGGAGATGGCTGAAGACGCGAGAAAAGGCACGCTCGAGCAGGGCGCGGCTCCTCTCCTCCACCAACCTGTCAGCCCTGACCGACCATGCCTCCAGCTGCGTCACCACGTCAGTGCAGAACCGAAGATTGTCGGCGTAGTTGACTGCATGCGGCTCGCCAACAGCCACCTCACAGATGTTGCCCAAGGCTGTGTTGGCTCTCTCCCGGAGCGTGGTGAGCATGGGGCCGTGCTCATGCTCCAGGATCCGCCGCTGACGTATCTCATCCGCATTCTGGCGCACGACGGCCTCAACCTCCTCCACCCGCTGGCGAAGAAGGAGCACCTCAGCCTGGGAGGTGGTTAACTCACCTTGCGCCACCTCAAGGGCGGCCCGGAAAGCATCGGCCCGCCGTGTCACCTCCTCCAGCTTGGCTCTCAAGGCAGCAGTCCTGCCTTCAGCCTCGGCCCGGATCAACCCCAGCTTCTCCTCGAACTCGTGCTCGAGGTTCAAATGCGCCATCGCCACCCGACGTCTGACCTCCTCCGGAACACGGGCTTCCTGTGCAGCGACATCATCCTCCGCCTGCGTCACCAAGCGCTCCCTCGTCTCCTGACGCTCATACTCGCGGGTACGTTCGGCTGCTTCCAGCGTCGGTGCCTCCTCACGCTTCTGGAGCTCTGCTGAGTCGCCAGAGGCCACATTCATCGATGCGAGGGCTGCCTCGCACAGCTCCACCTGCTCCTCCAGTGAGTGGCACCAGGCCAGGAGCTCCCGAGCCCGCTCCTCCGCCGCCTTTCGCCGCCGGTCGGCTTCCCGGGCCTCCTCAGCGGCCCAAGATCAGGCCTCCCGAGAGGCCACCAGCAACGCCTTGGCCTCTGCGTCGTCGAGATCGCGCTGACAACGCGCAAGGGCGATGGCGCCCTCCAGCTCGCACCTCTCTGCGGCCAGACGCAGGCCCTCGGCCTCAAGGCGCGCGTCTTCATCAGCAAGCTCCTCACCAAGCAGGCTTACTGTGTCAGCCGCCCTTCGAAGGAATCCTTGGCGGAGAGCGCGACGCCCCCGAGCACGCTCGAGCACGTCTTCCACACCATCATCTGCCCCAAGCAAGCGCCGGGGGCCACGAATCAGCACTCCCCCTCCAGGCTAGGGGCTGGCACCCTCGCGACGGCCGGGCACGCCACGCCAGAAGCCCGGCCTGGAGCCTGCCCGTCCCCAGGAGAAGAGCGCAGGGAGTGCCTCAGCCAATCGCAGTCCACGACCAGGCGAGAAGCCCACGGCAGGCTGGCTATGCCACAAGAAGGCCTGCGGAAGAGGATCATGAGGTGCGCAGGGCCACGATGCGCCTCGGGACGGTCCACCTCTTCGATCGCCCCCACCACAAGGGCTCTGCTACTCGGGGCGCTTGAGGACGATGGAGGGGGCGAAGCCAAGGGGGAACGGCACCTCAGCCGTCTCCACAAGCTCGGCTGGAAGGGGCCTGCGGAGCAAGGGTCAGTAAAAGCAACAGAAGGATCGGGAGCTGGGAAAGGAGAAGGCTTACTCATCAGTGGCGAAGTACTTCCTACGCTTCAGCAGGCGACAAGGGTAATCGTCGCCCAGGGCCTCCCTTCTCTTCCGGAGGGCCTCAAAGTCCACGCGGAAGTGGCCCAAGAGTTGGGCGCAGGGATCAACCTGCGACGAAGATGGAGCATCAAGGCGATCTGCGTCAGGGGCGCCTACCTGATGCGCGCTGCCAATCGCCTCGCCAAGGGAAGCAGCTGGAGCCTCAGGGGCCTCAGTCGCAGGCGCTGAGGGCAGCTGCTCGTCACCCTCAGCCTCAGCGGCACGAGCCCCGAGAGCTGCTCCATGAGCATCGCCCGGCGCCGTCACCCCGCCGGGAGCCCCCTCGGCCTCTGGCGCCTCATGCCTCCCTGCTCCACCGCTCGAGGAAGAGCCACCTTGGCCGACTGGAAGGGCAGTCACCACAACTGGGTTCTCGCGAGGCCCCTGGAGGCCGGTGGGGCGCGACCCCCACTCATCAAAGATAGGCATCTGCTTCACAAAATCACCCCTGCTCTGGCAGAGGTACAGCAAAGCCCATCCCTGCTGGATGCTGCCAGGGTTGGGGTCCCCAGTCAGGGTCAAGAGCGCTGTCCTCAGCACTTCAGGAGTCAGGTCCTCTTCCTGGAGCCTCGTACGATCATCGCGCCCGTTGAAGGCCCACATCCGGCGGGAGTGGCGTTGGAGAGGAGCAACATGGCGTAGCAGGAACTCCTTCACCACCTTGGGCGATGTCACGTCGAGCGACCTCAAGAACACGAAGCGGTGCCAGACGAAGACGAGCCGGGGGCTCTCAAGCGTCTCCTGGCCCCAGCCCGAATTGGGGACAGCAGGCGAAGTTGGCTCCGATAGTAGGGGGCTGAGAACCCCTGCATCCACATACAGCCACCGCTCGCGGAACCCAGCCGCGGGCAGGGGGAGCTTGAAGTCAATCCCAGAGGCCGCTGTCTCAGACGTGGCAACGAAGCTCACGCACGCCCAGCATTGGGTAGGGCCGACAAGGCGCAGCGAGAAGAAGTGGTGCAGCAAGTCAACCGAAGGAAGGATACCCATCATAGCCTCGCAAACAAAGGCGAAGACAGAAAGGAGGGTGATGGATTCAGGACCCAGATGCATCATGTGGATCTGATAGTGGGAAAGCACAGTATTGAAGAAATCAGAAAAGGGAGGAACCAGACCCGCCCACAGGGCGTCGGCAAAATACGGGACCTCGGTGACTATCCTGTCGATGGAGAAGTGGGACGCGGGCCAGGCCGTCGTCCTCCCGCATTCGTTGAAGATAGTGGCCAGAGCCGAGCTAACCTTGCCTAAGCCCTCGGCGGGGGCCGCCAACGGCGGCGGACAAGGCGGAGGCACGGGTTTCTTCCCTCTTCCCTTCTTCGTCGAAGCCATGGCGATGGGAAGGGGGGGGGAGGTTTGAGATTGGGTTGAAAACAGAAGCTGGAGTTCGAGCGGAGGAAGGACAGAGGGCGCTCGAGCAACAGAAGGGGGAGCGGTTGTGTACAACTACGAGTCCGCCTAGCATGGCGCAAAATAAGGGGGGCGTGGGGGAACAGTGCCGCACACGTCCAGTCAACCGCCACATGGAACCCAAGGCCGCAGGCTGTTAGGGCCCGTGGCGCTTCGCTCTTGCCCTTCCGCGTCCCTGCACGGCCATGTCCGGGCGCGCCTTGGGCCCGGGGGCTACTGTCGGCGTTCTGGGAACGGGGGTCCCCAGACTTGCCTGCCTGCGGCCTGCGGCGTGGCTCAAAGGGGGGCCCAGCACGGCCCATCTTCATCAACACAGACCCAAGACCCTCGCGAGGGGCCAAGCCTCGCGGGGCGGATGACGCAGAGCTTCCTCAGGCACGGCCTCATCAGGCTAGCTCGCGAGGAGGTGGAGAGATCAAGGCATGGTACCTCACGAGGTGCCCGTGACGCAAGCCATGACGACCAAAGGCGCCAGGCGGGTGCCAGCCCGCACAGTGTCCTCCTTTCCTCTTTGGTGCAAATGGGGCAAGCACAGCCGCGAAGTACCGAGGCATCAGGCAAAGGTTGCCATTTCGGTGCAACAAGACCAAGACCAGGAGGACTGCAAGACGGAGGTCATTGTGGAGCCCAAGACGGCGTCACCACCAGAGCTTTGTGCAGGCGAAGACTACTTTTGTCAGGATAGCTAGTACTAGCTGTCCCCCTTCAAATTAGCCCGCCATTGTTGGCTCCCTTCCCGCAGGGCAAGGGGGATCGAGGGGATCGAGATAAACAATAGGCAGAAAGAGAGGAAGAGAGTTTTAGGGGGATCGACACCAACGATAGAAGGGAGAGAGAGAGAGGAGGGTGGCTGAACTCCTCCCAACAGTTCATCGCCCCAGCCAAGAACAGACCCTCGCGAGGTTGTTCTTCCTTGTATTGTTCCTCATCATCAGCCCAAGAGGCAATCCACCACACCACACACTAGAGTAGGGTATTACACCTCAACGGTGGCCCAAACCAGTATAAACCCTGTGTCTCTTGTGTTGTTCTTTCCACAGCTTAGATCTTAGCGAGGCGGAGGGGTGCAGGTATGTAGGAGGCGAAATCTCCGCGCGCACCCCAGTGTTCGAACCTCAAGGGTCTGCCGGAACCCGAGATCCGACAGGAGCTGCTCCCAAACGGCACGACGCTTGCGCATGGGTCCGTCCCTGCAACTAGGTCACTTGCAGGGAAGTCTGCCCAACTTCGAGGCCCAGCTAGAAATGCCTGTGAAGATTATCCTTTTTGGAAAAGGCCCAGAGCCTGTGAAGATTATCCTTTTTGGAAAAGGCCCAGAGCCTGTGAAGAAGGCGAATGCCTGCGAAGATTATCCTTTTTGGAAAAGGCCCAGAGCCTGTGAAGAAGGCGAATGCCTGTGAAGATTATCCATTTTGGAAAAGGCCCAGAGCCTGAAGAAGGCGAATGCCTGTGAAGATTAGCCTTTTTGGGAAAGGCCCAGAGCCTGTGAAGAAGGCGAATGCCTATGAAGCTGTCGCGTTTGGGAAAAGGCCCGGAGCCTGTGAAGAGGGCAAATGCCCGTGAAGCCTGCTCCCCCCAAGAAAGGCCCAAAGCCTGTGAAGAAGGCCAACGCCTGTGAAGCTCGCCGCCCGTGACACTCTCACGTAATAATGAGTTGGGGTTGTACACGCCCCAGAGTCTCAGGAGCGCTGGCCTCAGGCCCTGGGGCTCCCTCCCACACCCAGTGGCAGCACTTAGCTCCGCGCTGGTGAGAAGACGTCGAAGACTAGATTAGGTGCCGGACGCGGCTTTTTCATTTGGTTTCTGCAGTTGGCTTGTTCATTCTCATTCGAAGTTTTATTGAAGCTGTTGCCATCTTTGACTTGTGGTTCTTCGACTTTTCACTCTCCTGCCTTGATTTCTCTTATGCAAGGCCTCGTGAGGGGGGCAGACGAGCGCCCTCGTGAGTGTTTCCGTCCTAGTCGTTCAAAGGTTTCGCGACCTGGGTCCATTACAGGAGCACCCCTCCAGTCCGTGCCCCACGCTCACCGCGACACAAACACAGGGCCTGGGTCGG
>NC_041386.1:264731595-264748613 GCF_002162155.2 Triticum dicoccoides | reverse complement strand
AGGAACTATCCACGCACGGGCACATAGCCGGAAGGCACGATAACGGAAGCAAAGCGATGATTAACATCAATAACCCAAACACGCCCCCACGGGGCTCCACGCTACTGTCTTTTTACGCAAGAAAAAGGAAAAGAAAGAACAAATCAGGCGCAGCTCGCCTCACACCGGCCTGCAGGGAAGACTCGAGCTGCCTCCAGGGCTTAGGCAGACTCCCTCTCGCGCTTCACCGAGGCGCGACGGCGGGCAGACGCGCTACCACCTCCCAAGCAGGTACGACGGTGTGGAGGCTGACTGCGGCCACCGCTAGAGGAGTCGCCGCCTGAAGAAGAACCGGTGAAGCTTGGGGAACCCTGAGCGCCACCAATCACGCGAGCGCTGTCCTCTCCATCATCGCCGGGGCTGGGTCCCCGGCCGCGGTCGTCGTCCTCAGGGCAGCACCCTGCGCGGCGACCATCTTCCCCAAACACCCTCACGTAAAGGGTGGCATCACCGTCAAACTTGAAGTGCAGGGTGCACCGACGGCTCAGGCCACGCGCGCGGGCAAACGTCTGCCAACCGCGGGTCAAGGCCAGACTCCCGGCCGTGGAGACCTCCAGTGAAGCCCATGAGGCCCGGCTGCAGCAGCCATCTGCCTGAAGCCAGAGGCCGCCCGGGGCGCCGACCGGGAGCTCGCCGAGGAGGAAGCAAGGAAGTTGAATCCGGGTGCTAGTCGGCTCAGCCGACCACACAACGAACTCCGGCAGCACCTCCGCAGTGCGAAAGCGCGGCCTAGGGGAACGCGCGACCTAAGCGCGCCCCCTGGCCGCAGCAGTCCGCCCGTCACCGTGCTGGAAATCATCTCCACGACCACGGGGAGCTGCCGTGGAGGCCACAGGATGTTTGCGAGGGCGCCCTCGGCCACGCTTGGGCGGGGGAGAGGCAGCCTCAACCTGGCGAGCCTTCCCCTTCTCTGCGGCCGAGAACCTCCTCGACGGAGCCATGAAGAAGAAGGAGAAGCAAGGGGGGATGAACTGGAAGGGCGCGCGCCGCTCCGTACTTATAGCCGGCGAGGGCCAACCGTCGGCCCCCACGATCACAGGTAATCATGACCTGCTTTGCATGCAGGGACTTGTCCAATCCATGCAGTTGCCGATGCGCCGTGGGGAAGTGGAGATGCCCACGTCCAATCAACCGCCACGCGGCGCCCAAGGCTGCAGGCTGTTAGGGCCCGCGGGGCTTCGCTCTTTCCCTTTCGCCTCCCTACACGCCAAGTCCGGGCATGCCTTGGGCCCGGGGGCTACTGTCGGCGTTCTAGGAACGGGGGTCCCCAGACTTGCCTGCCTGCGGCCTGCGGCGTGGCTCGAGGAGGGGCCCAGCACGGCCCATCTTCATCAACACAGACCCAAGACCCTCGCGAGGGGCCAAGCCTCATGGGGCGGATGACACAGAGCTTCCTCAGGCACGGCCTCATCAGGCTGGCTCGCGAGGAGGCGGAGAGATCAAGGCGGGGTACCTCACGAGGTGCCCATGACGTAAGCCATGACGACCAAAGGCGCCAGGCGGGCGCCAGCCGCGTAGTGTCCTCCTTTCCTCTTTGGTGCAAAGGGAGCAAGCGCAGGCGAGAGCATCAAGCAAAGGCACCCGTTTCGGTGCAACGAGACCAAGACCAGTCCAACGGCAGGGAGGAAGTCATTGTGGAGCCCAAGCCAGCGTCACCACTAGAGCCTTTGGCAGGCGAGGACCAACTTTAGTCAGGATAAGTGTACCAGATGTTCCCCTTCAAAATGGCCAATTGTTGGCGCCCTTCCCGCTCAATATTTGGGAAGAGGCCCAGGGCCTTTGCCTATAAATAGGACTAGCCACCCCCAGGGTAGGGGGGCAATCAAGAAGGGAGAATCTAGAAGCCAAGAGAGAAACTAGCTAGGATCGGATCGAGTAGCATCACGCAGAGAGAGAGAGAGAGAAGGGTGACTGAACTCCTCCTAGCAGTTCATCCCCCCCAGCCAAGAACAGACCCTCGCGAGGCTGTTCTTCCTTGTATTGGTCATCATCATCAGCCCAAGAGGCAATCCACCACACCACACGTTGGAGTAGGGTATTACACCACAACGGTGGCCCGAACCAGTATAAACCCTGTGTCTCTTGTGCTGTTCTTTCCAAACCTTAGATCTTAGCGAGGCGAAGGGGTGCAGGTAGGTAGAAGGCGAAATCTCCGCGTGCACCCCAGTGTTCAAACCTCAAGGGTCTGCCGGAAACCGAAATCCGACAAATAGGAAGGCATGTCATATTCACAGGTATAGTGTGTAAACTAAGCAGATGCAATTTACCCTAATTAGAAGGATTACAAGCTAGACACCGTATGCAACATGCAACCACATATCACACTATGAAGTTAGAGCAAGCACCTGTGATGGTGGTGTAGGGGAAGTGCGGTCTTCAGGTACAGAGCTGCGTTCAATATCTTCATTTAGGCTTGCTGTTTCTTGAGAATCATGTGGAGAGGATGAAATTGCATTCTTTATAAGAGTATTGCGTCTCATATTAACCCACGTGCGTGAATGTCTCATCATAAGTGATAGATGCAGGATACACAAGAACAGTAGTTTGATGTAAGAACATGGTGTGATAGGCATATGTTGTATGTACCAAAAATAGGAAGGCATGTCATATTCACATGTATAATGTGTAAGCTAAGGAGATGCAATTTAACAAATTAGGAGCATTGATGAGGGATACACAAGAAAAATGCCTTATCATAAGATATAGTATGTACCAAAAACAGGAAAGCGTGTCATATTCACATGTATCATGTGTAAGCTAAGCAGATGCAGTTTACACTAATTAGGAGCAATACGAGCTAGACACCATATGCAACATGCAACCAGATATCACACTACCAAGTTAGAGCAAGCATCTTGGATGGTGGAGTAGGGGAGCGGAGACTTGGACCTTGTAATGCACTATCGGTACAAGGAGAATCGGTACAGATACTCCATTTACATTGTTGTAGAGGACCACCATCATCGCCTTCCTTACTCTTTTCCTTCCTCTTTCTTGATTTTGCCTTGTCAAGTCAAACCCACAAGAAAAAGGAATAAAATTTGCTCTTCTGAACTCATTGATGCATGATACTGACGAACACTACTTTCATGTAAGACGAGCACTACATATCACACTGCCAAGTAAGAGCAAGCACCTGCGATGGTGGTGTGGGGGAATTGCGGTGATCAACTAGAGAGCTACGTTGACTATCTTCATTTAGCCTTGCTGTTTCCCAAGAATCATGTGGGGAGGATGAAACTACACTCTTTATACGAGTATGGCGTCTCACAGAAACCCACCCGGGTGACTGTCTCATCATAAGTGATTGACGAGGGATACAAAAGAGCATTAGTTTGATGTACGAACATGGTTAATAAACATATGTAGTATGTATCACAAACAGGAAGGCATGTCATTATCAAAGGTATAATGTGTAAAGTAAGCAGATGCAATTTAACCAAATTGGAAGCAATACAAGCTAGACACCATATGCAACATGCAACCACATTTGACAGCGCGAAGTTAAAGCAAGCACCTGGGATGGTTGTGTGTGGAAATTAAGATCATCAACTGCAGAGCTAAGTTTACTGTCTCCAACTGCTGACACTGCACCCGTTAGAGCGCTGGAACGCATAGTGCTTATCTTCGAATTACACTGGAGCGACTTCTGTCTTTTCTTTTTTGCATTCATCAACACTGCGTCAGAATCTGAAATACCCATGCATAAAAAACAATAGTGTGAGTATGGGTGAAGTGTGTGCACAATTAGTACAGTGTAAAGGTAGCAGATAGCAGGTCGGTGTGAAATAAATGACGGGAGACATATGATAGCTCTACAACATGCATGGCACACTAAATTACTACAGGATTCTATGAAAATAACAGTCGACTGAAAGCAAATAGGCCAGTCCATTTTTTCTGCACCGTCCAATGTACAAAGAACGGGCAGATCACCTTCATCTACCTCCAGCGAGTTAGTGTTGACGATCTTCCTCGAAACGCCAGCGACCACCGGCCCAGTATTCCTCCCCTGCCTGCGCCCTCCCCTCGACCTCACAGCATTGTCGTGCTTGGCACCGCCCCCCGGCCATCCATTCAAGCCCCGCCGACCTCCAGATCGGGCGCAAGCAGCTCCTGCGCCCCACACCCCTATGATAGACACCGATGCGCCGCTTCCCCGGGGAACAGGCGGACTAGGTGTTTCGCGTGCCTAAGCGGGTGCTGCTTCTTTTAATTGCGGTTCGACTGACCCTGAATTGAAATCCAGGTGGGCTACTGACCTCTAGCAAAGGTGAAATAGTAAAAGGGAGGAAACCTTATGCATTTAGTATCACGAAGCAGATGCAGTAAGAAGCGCTCAACTAGTTTCTTTTGTGGGTTGAATACGGTGTGAGCGGAGATGTAAGATTTGCACGAATAAGGGAAGAGGAGTACCTCTTTCTGCTGGCAGTGTTATGTCCTCCTTCTGTTTTTCTGACGATCTTTTTGTTGTTCGCCGAAAACCAGAAGTTGTGGAGGATGGTGCTGCCTTGGACGAACCCATGGCCAAGTTGTTGAGTGTGGTGCCGTGGCCGTCTGTCGGCGGTGGGGAAGCAGATCCGAGGCGGCAAACGACGGTGTAGCGGGAACAGCTCCGGTGCGGTGGACGATTGCGACAGTGGAGCCGCAGCAGTGAGGCGCAGGACGGCGTGGTCGGAGTGGTTCTGGTACGGCACACGTCGGCGTCGGTATCATGGAGGCAGCTCTGCCTCGGCTTCAGCTGCTAAGTCCTTGAGGGCGTTGCGGCTGCGGTTGTGTTGGATGACGACGTCGGGGTACCGGCTCCGACGTGATGGAGGAGGGCGGCGGTGGATTGGCCGCTATGGGGTGGAGGAAGGAGGAGGCTAGGGTTTCGCGGCTGGTGGAGAGGGCGTTTTCGCGCCCACGGAGTATGAATGGGGAAACGGAGGGAGGCGGGGAACTAAGGGGTACAATGTTTCGGTTTGAGACGCGCTTGTTTGAAATTTGGGGAAAGTTACAAACTTTCCGCCCATCTAAAATTTTGGACATATTGCGGGTTGGGGGTAGGACAGTCATGTCAGGTGTCCCAAATGTGGGCAGGATAGATTTCGGCCGAGCGCATGGGTAGGCGCCCACGGCATATGAATGCTTCTCTGGCGTCTTGGTGAAGTTACAAACCTACCCCGGTTTAGACATTTCGACATCGGGCCGATAGTCTACACGGGCCAGAGTCAGGACAGTAATTTCCTACCACCAAAACATTAGTCTCGCGCGGTTTTGGGTGACCAGAGGCCTATTTGGCGCTTCGTTCAGGGCCTCTTTGATTCACAGGATTGTCAAATGAAGGAATAGGGAAAATGCAGGAATAGGGTGACATGTCCCATAGTATCCTACAGGATTTGAATGAATGTTTGATAGCATAGGAAAAACAAAGGAATTCTACAAAGAGGTTTGAGTGGATGGAAATTTTCCTCCAAAATGTAGTACAAATGGATCATATGGAAAAATTCCTAAGGATGCCAATCCTACGAATCAAACGAGCATCACAGGAAAAATTCCTAAGGGTTTAAATCCTCCAAAAATCCTATGAAATTCCTTTGAATCAAAGGAGCCCTCAATATTTGGGAGCAGAAGCATTTAACGTTTTCGGTTATCTTGAATTGAACTTTCAGGATTTGTCAAACTTCACAAATCTTTACTCTTGAAAATCCTAAAGCTACGATTATTTTGGAATGGAGGGGTTACATTTGAATGTACATTGTACATGAGTATATATTAAAAAATATGCAACTTACCTCAGTTCGTGCATGGTTCCAGATATAATCTCCTTGGTTGCAAAAAAAAAGTTAGATATGCGTATGAATATATATATAGCATGTTCAAACTCACAAAAAGATTGATGCCCCCTTTTACATCTGATTTACAAATGCCATTATCTCGGGTTCAAATAGATGAGTGTACTTCCTATGAATTCGAATCTTCGAAACCCCCTTTATGTTGAATTCGACATGTATTCTATTTCGTAGCTAGCAATTTGGAATGTATCCATGCAAGTGACAAATGTATAAAGTGCTTCACACTAACAACATGGAGGGCACTAATTAATGTTTATATATGAATTGCAAAAGCATCCATTGCCTGTATTTCAAACCGCTCTCACTCTATGGATTGATAATATGAAATAAACACATGCACATGCTAGAATTCAATTGCAGTTGAAGAAAGAGCCTACTCCTGGTACTGTATATTAGTGATAGGGCTATGTACGAAGTACACGTGAATACCAGGCATTGTGCGTGTGTGTATACTATCGATGAACTAGCCCCCAAGCTTGTATAACATACTAAGGGCCTAGGGTTACAAATCATATATAGTCGGCTTATCACCAGTGGGGATAGAGTCCTCCACGACTCTGGTAGCTTCGTGTTGTACGCCGAGTCCTCCACATGGGTCTTTGTATAACACGTCTCGGTCCAACCTATATGTGGCGCAGGATGGAACCGACCCATGAGTCTTCATGTTGACCCACCACAACTAGAAATTATGTGCCCACCACACCACACACGCAATCGGCCACTAAGAAAATAAGCATATACAACAGTACAACGGTATCTAGCTCATGATACGTCTCCATATTTTGTTGATGACACTGATGGACTTTGCATTTGATGCGTGCTCCGTATTTTGTTGACGACACTTACGGTCATTGTATTTGAAGCGAAAGCACGATATGGTCACAGGACTTCAAAATAAGCTCATCACGGTCACCACATACATTTTTTCGTGCTAACCAACATGTGGTTGGATGGTTAGAGGACAGTGGTTTCTCGAGCCCACCAACGTTAAAGTCCCGGTGCTCGCATTTATCTTGTGTTAATTTCAATATTTTCCGGCGACGTACGTTCAGTGGGAGGAGACGTTCCACTTGACTACGAGGCACCTATGGTGACTTCGTAAAATCTCAAGATCATATATGCTGGCCCACTCTCTCAAAGGTGCTCATATGGGTAGGGTTCGCGTGTGTGCGCTTATAGCGGTGAGTGCTTGCGTGTATATATGAGCCCTTGCGTCTGTACCGTGTTAAACAAATACGTATCATGATTATATGGTCACTGGCTCACCCGTAAAACTCCGTATTTTGTTGATGACACAATCAATTGACCAGCCAAACATTCCACGCGATGCGACTAGTGTTGCACCATCGGGGCGCGTAACCGTGGGGCCCACCTGTCAGCCCGTATATGAAAGAAAGAAATGGTAGTTTGAGTTTGTACTGTGTTAATAAAATAGGAGTACATTTTAGGGTGATCATACGGTCACTGGCTCACCATACAGCTCCGTAATTTGTTGATAACATGATCAATTGACCAGTCAAACGGTCCACATTCAGCAGCGCACATTACCATAGGGCCCACCCGTCAGCGCGTATATGAAGGACAACAATGGTAATAAATGAGTGGTTTTGGGGAGGGCGGGCCGGCCGCGGGCGGCGGGGGCTGGCGGTTCGGCCGGTGGTGGCTGGCAGCTCAGGGGGGTGGAGTTTGATGATAAACTGGAGGCCCTTGATCTCGTATCCAACGGCTGGAAAATCTAATGACCAGAGATGAAAAAGTCTCACCCCGCACGTACACATGCACGCACACAAGACACGCACGCATGTAGGCGTGCAACACTGACACGTACACATGCACGCATGCTGGCGTGCAACACTGATACGTACACATGCACTCACAAACACACGCAGGTACGCACCCATGCATGCAACACTGAAACGTACACTTGCACGCACGCAACACTCGCACGCCTGCATGCACACAGCACACGACGCAAGACACACGTTCAA
This sequence comes from Triticum dicoccoides, assembly GCF_002162155.2. Classification (NCBI taxonomy): domain Eukaryota; kingdom Viridiplantae; phylum Streptophyta; class Magnoliopsida; order Poales; family Poaceae; genus Triticum; species Triticum dicoccoides. Next base: position 264,740,749 of record NC_041386.1, on the reverse strand, counting down.
CCTATACGTGCATGCACCCTTTGTTAAGGACATGGATTGTTATGGGTATTAATCAATCTTATCTGTGATAAGCAGAGCAATGATCTTTGCAGTGGTCTTTATGAATCACAAGTATCGAACGGGCTATCAACATAGTAGGCTTATCTACATGAAAAAGATGATGTCACACTCAATGAACAATCATCGGTTTATGAAATGCCCACTTCTGACCGCCCTGGCCCACCAAAGGTTCCTCTGCTGTGCGCTGCCTGCGTTGGGTCACTAACATGCATGCCGTGCACCCAAAGAGCCCACATGTCAGTGGAAGAACGACGCGGTGTCCTAGGTCAGTGTCGAGGGCGCCACTCGCGGCACGCCCGGTTGAACACGCCTCCGTGCCGCATTCAAACGCCTCCATGAAACCCGCCCGTGTGGAAGCCGAGAAACCCACTCTAGACACACGTCCGTTCATGACCGGGCCGCTCTCCTATCTCCTCCACCATTTTGTCCACTCTTACAATGGCTTACGAAGAGTAGTTATTCCGCATCCAAGCCGGCTGGGTAGCCCGCCGGATTCGAGCTATGCAGCTCGCTGATCCACCTCCCTCCCCTCGCCCGACGGAGCTAGTTGCCGCCCCAAGCCGTGGAATTTTGCCATGTGTTGTTTTCATGGACTAGCAAGATGCCCGTGCATTGCACGGAACATCAAGATGCATTTTTTTACAAACTCCCGCATGCATGCAAGGGATAATTAATGTCCTCCTTTGCTAGTACCACGAGGCAAATACCATTAATATTTCATCGATTAGTGTTAGTGGCCTTGTATATCTGCAAATTGTAATTTTGATAGTGGCCCCTTGTATATAAAAATGGAGGGAGAAAGATGAGAGATAAGGTGAGGAGGAGTGGGCCGTGGTGGTGACTAGTGGTCGGACTGGGCGGAGGCATGGGGATGGACGGCGCGTTATGTCTAGGTTTGTATCTCTCTCACACACACCCACGTAGGTGGGGGACGTGCCACAAAGAGAAGAGGTGCACGCACGGCGCACGTACTCCCGTATCTTTCCCAACCACACCCGCGCGGGTACACGGTGGAGCTCATTTCTGTACGAAAAAGGCAGCCCACATGGTAATTTGGCACGTTTACTGGTTGTCCAATTGGTGGAGGGAGAATAGTCTACCACGGGTGAAAAAACAAATTGCGACTTGATGCGTTATGTTAAATTAAAAGAAGAGGCAAATCATGTGGGGCCTACCTTAGATTCAAGGCTCTATACACTGGAGTACTTTTGATGTGTCCTGTCAACTCGCAGAACGAGGAGAAACTTGCTTAGTACACCGTCTCCCCCGCCCATGGGCGCGGTGGCTCGCAGGATGAGGTGAAGCTTGCTTACTAGTACGCCTTATGCCCGCTCCCTCGCCCACGCGTGCGGTGGCTCGCAGCACGAGGAGAAAATTTTACTACTCCCTCCGTTTACTCCTCGTCCCTACTATGTACTTTGGTTAGTACTCCCTCCATTTACTTATGCAAGGCCACTATAAAAAATACATTTTGCATCTATACAAGGCCACAAATAGTAATCGAGACAAAAGTTACTACTCCCTCCTTTCCAGTTTATGGCTCAATTTCAAAATCTCTCCAACCAAGGTAGACGGTGAGTGGTCGAATTAATTTTGTATTTTGCACAAGTAATTAATACGCTCGTTTTTCTCAAGAAGTTATGTTTACCGAGGCATTAATTAGAACGAATGCATGAATGACCACTAAATTTCCATGAACTTGTACATGCATTGGTTAGTTTCCTCTTGACACTGCTTGCGTCGGGTGATCTACCGCACCTCGAAATCCAACATGTAATGGTACTACTACTAGTATAGTAGAAATGAGACTTATCAAACGGAAAAACGAATGTTTTTTAGATGAGCCCTATAAACCCTAGTGGGTACGTACTCCGTAAAAACATATTTTTCCAAAACTAAGTCGCTCCCTTTCATTAATTCTGTAGTATACTCCTCCGTCGACACTCCCTTTCATGAATTCTGTACTTCATGTCGCCGACATGTGGGACATATAGCAAGCGGGTCAATGTGTCAAGTACCAAATAACAGTGGAGAACAACATGGGGGATGCACCCCACTCGTACCGGCCCAATAGTAGTAATGAGCAATGAGACGTCAAATCACAATGCCGCACTTTCCTAGACGGACGAAGCAACCATTATTTCACACTTCGGTTCGCCATCATCTCAAACCACGTACTAGTATTGCTTCGGCCTCAAGAGGGACACGCGCATCGCCTTGGTACATCATGACACGTGGGACCGCATGACAGGCCATGCTCCCCCGCCGATCGCTCAGTAAAATCACCTCATTTTTACTATACGTCCTCCGTATCGGTTTACTACATGGCATGCACGTCATTCTAGGTTGAGAATTTAACTGGTTATATATGTGATGAACAGTACTCTAGCCTTTTAAAAAATGTATACTTTTGTACAGCAGTACTATCGATGGATTGCGCCATGGAGCAAAACTTGAAATTAAAAAAAAGGTGGTACATATAGAGAGCGCTCGTCGCCAAATTATGCATATAGTACTATTAAAAAGGCTAGTCATAATAATGGTGTCCAGCACAACCCACCCCTCAAATAAAACTAAGAGGGTGCCTGGATACGTTTTAGTCCCATGACTAAAAGTAGTGGGACTAAAACATGCTAGCCTCACCCATGCTTGGATCCAAATACTAAAAAGGCTAAAATCAAGTTAATGAGCATTTATTATCCTCCAAACCCTCCAATCCAGAACTTGCCTGTGTTAAAGGAGAGGAGTTAAATGAGTAGAGAGAGGACTAATCCACATTTTACTAGGGGTACCCCTGACTAAAAATTTTTGGTCTCAAGACTAGTTTTAGCCCCTCTTTAGTCAGGGGTGCTTGGAACTTTAGCCTCTTAAAGAGACTATTTTTAGTCAGATTAAAATAAGTCCCTTGGATCCAAGCACCCTATAAGCATCCTGGAATTCTTTGACAAAACTAAGCACCCTGAAATTCTTTGACAACTAAACTGCTTGCTATATGATGTTGGCCATATATATTGTACGTATATATTGTGAAGAAACGAGTGGTAGTACTATACCAACTAAAAGATGAAATGTAAGAAACACTAGTATGTACGTACTGAAGAGTTAAAGGAACGAGAAGAAACATAACATAGTTCTGCTGGGGGCTCAGCACAACACATCCCTCAAATTAAATTAAGCACACATGAAATTAAACTTTGCAACTATTCCGGTAGACACTGCATTAGAACCACCATGAGCAACGACACTTCCACCTTACTCGGAGTCCTCGTCCATGTCCTCGACTTCATCCTTGTCCCTCTTCCTCTTGGCCGATACTTCTTTGCTTGAACCGCACACTTGGCTGTTGCTCTTCATCCAACCCTTGTAGATATTGAAGCAAAGGTATCCATCCATTGCAGTGTAGTGGGTGTGGTCTATATCTAGTACATTCCGCTGCCATGCATGACGACGAAACGTGTATGGAGGTTTCTCTAGTTTACCGTATGAAGGATGAACCATGGCTCCTGCCAGGGTCAGCATTGAAGGCTGACGAGAGGACACCAGCTGACTCTTCTGGAGGTTGAAGGGGTTGTCTACAACAAGACCTATCCGACGCAGGACATCCATGTCGTTCTTAAAGTCTATAGTAACAAATTTCACTATTTTGTCCTTGAGGAAGTTCTTAAAATCTTGGCACTCAACGTCGGCATGGCATATGTGGTAGACCAAGCAAACATTATCTACGGAAACCTGGATCACGGCGGGCTTCTTCCTCTCTTCGTCCTTTAGATCCATCTCTAGTCCCAGGACTGTGGTGTACTCAACATCTAGCCCAGCGACCCACTCATCATCTGAGTTTTCGAACATGCGTTTGAAGCGAGAAAGGCATCCTTTCACCATCGCAGAAGAACGGGTGTAGATGACGTCGAACTCACCGCCGATGATGGTTCTAACCTTGTACTCACCGCCGATCGGGGAAATTTAGGACGCCATGGATTTGGGAGGAGGGTTAGGATTAGTGGAACTTCCGTAATGTGAATGGACGGGACGACTAGGAGCGAACCACTATAGTATTGAAGGACGTGCGGGGACGAGTAGGAGCGAACTGCCAGCGTGCGAACGGCAGGGTAGTGGCTTTCCATTCTCCCGTGATACGGGCTTCCAAGAGCCCTTGGATCTGAGATCGAACGGTTGCATGGCGTGATTCTAGACCTATGGGTGAATATCCTATCCTGGAGGGTTATTCTGCAAATTTTCAGCAACTTAGCATGCGACCGTTTGATCTCAGATCCAAGGGCTGCCGGCAGCCCGTATCATGGTCGTGCCTACGACGACCGTCGCCTCGCTCGCGCGGTCGTGCCCTTGGAGATTTAAGACGGTCCATTAGGCTATCTGATGTTGGCATGTCACACATAGTCATCACTTAGTCACTCATACTACAACAAGGTTGGCTATAAGTGTATTTTTTACTCCTCTCTATCTCTTTCTTCGTACTCAAGGAAGAAACGGTGCTAAGCGCGTGTATTTATTGCATTTGCCAAGGAGTGACCTCTTCCAATGAAATGGTGTTGCTAAGTTTGCTTCATTTAATTAGCTATAGACTCAAAATTGTCTTTTCACCTAGGTACACGTGCTTAGCACCATTTCTTCCTTGGGTCACCAAACTAGTCTCTCTCTTCTTGATTAACTTGCCACATCAGACTTTATGCTTATGTGTCAAGCTTAAGCACCTGTAGGAGCAAGTAAAAGTAAGTACAATAGTGCGCTTTACATGGCATTTTTGCATATGTGGAGGAAAGAGAGGAAAGGAAAAAGTGGAGAAGTGGGCTCTCATGCAAGAGCCAGCCTCTACTACATGGTGGAGCATTGGGAGAGGCACTTGTATGGAGGTGGTCAGGAATTTGGGAGACTCACGCCGGTCATAGCGCCGCAGTTAAAATGATAATGGCAAGTCAAATCACGGGGCCCCACCTGTCCAGCAGTAACTCGCTGTCAAATCACACAGCCCTACGTTTGCAGCAGCCTACTCCCTCATCTTCTCCCGTCTCTGTCGAACCGACTAGGCGGAACTGCCCCGCCGCCTACGACGCAGGAAAAGCCCTGCCCTCGACTTTTAAATACAACTACATCCGCTTAAGAATCCAATGATATACTTTTTGTGACATAGTAACTCATATTTAGTTAGTCAAATGGATGACCTAGAACTAGGTGCAGGCCCTATAAACCGAGACGCCTAAAAATAAAAAAACTGAGACGGAGAGGGTAGTTCAGCACGTATCTTTTTAGATCAATATAGTCGGGATTCACCAAGGAGCAAAACCAAGTGGTAGGTTGCTCCTGTCATGTTGGCGTAGCAACTCAAGCAGGGTCAGTCCGCACACGAAATGGCGACACACTTAACAGGACCCCTTTGGCCGACATGTGGCTCATCCACCGTCTTGTTCCACATGCGATGCACCAAATTACAGTTCGGAGCAGCGATTGGGATTGGAGGCACCCCGGTCGTAGCGCCGCAGTAGTAGAAAATGAGCGACAAGGGGTCAAATCACAAAGCCCCACCTTTCCCGCATTAAGCTGGACGGACGAAGCAACCATCATTTCACTCTAGGGCGCAAGAGCATAAAGAAAAGAGAAAACAATGATGCGTGCGGCGGCTACCTAGGGCACCCTAGGGTAGGGGTCTCCACTACAGATCCTTTTTTTAAAGCGCCTCCACTACAAATCGGCTTCTCCCTTGTCCTATTGAATAAAACCGATGATGAGTGCGGCGGTAGGGTTTGTAGGAGTACTACGGCGTACGGGGCCACGCCATAGTAAATGGGTTTGAGCCGACGCCTTAAATATGTGTGGGCCGCTTGGTTTTACAGGAACAAGGCAGCATTTTGGGTTCGGGGACCAGTGGAGATATAGTACGTACAAAAAATTGTGGACGTAGGTTCGACCGAAAGGCAATGATGCATGGGCCCTGCTGTAACACCACGGATGTAACTTACCCAATATGTACTCAACCTCTTGCCGTTTTCGGCCTTAAGTTATTTTATTTTCGCGGGTTCGGGTTTTTGTCTCCGTGTGTTGTTGTCGTTGTCATGCATCTCATATCATGTCATCATGTGCATTGCATTTGCATACGTGTTCGTCTCATGCATTTGAGCATTTTCCCCGTTGTCCGTTTTGCATTCCGGCGCTTCGTTCTCCTCCGGTGGTCATTTCTACTTTTCTTTCGTGTGTGGGGATTAAACATTTCCGGATTGGACCGAGACTTGCCAAGCGGCCTTGGTTTACTACCGATAGACCGCCTGTCAAGTTTCGTACCATTTGGACTTCATTTGATACTCCAACGGTTAACCGAGGGACCGAAAAGGCCTCGTGTGTGTTGCAGCCCAACACCCCTCCAATTTGGCCCAAAACCCACCAAACCCTCTCCATCACCTAGAGCGTTCGATCACGATCGCGTGGCCGAAAACCGCACCTCATTTGGACTCTCCTAGCTCCCTCTACCTATAAATCTAGCCTCTCCCCCGAAATTTCGGATCTCTTCCTTCCCAAAACCCTAAAATCTGCTCCTCCGTGCACCGGACGTGTCCTCCGCCGCCGGACAACGCCGCCGCCACCCCCGCGCCCAATCAAGGTGTGACATGTGTCCCGCGCCGGCCTCCCTCCGCCGCGGCCCGTCCCGGCCCAGGGCGGGCCCTCTCCGCCGCCAACCGGGCCGCCACCTACCGCGCCGCCTCCACGCGCCCACGCCGCCCGCGCATCGTCCCTGCCGCCGGCTTCTTCCGCGCCGGCCGGCGAAATCGTCGACCGAGCCTGCCGGCTCCGCCCCGCTCCGCCGCGGGCAAGACGCCGCGCCGCCACCTCGCCTCTTGCCGGCGCCGCCAAGTCCGCCGCCTCACCGCCCTCCGATGACCGCGCCTGGCCGCCGCCTCGCCATGACCTCGCTGGCGATCCTCGGGCCGCGTGCAGCTACAGTACCCGCCGGACCCGATCTGGATCTGAGATCCAAAACTCCGTTGACTTTCTTTGCCCGAAACCTTAATATTTGCCCCTGTTCATCGTGCTATAACTCCGCATCCATAGCTCTGTTTTGGGCATATAGCATATCAAAATGTTCATCTCAGAGAGTACATCATTTGATCTCATTGCATCATTTTCATTGGAGTTTATCATGATGCCCGAAATGCTGTTAGAAGAGTGCTACTTGAGATATTTGTCAGATCTGTTGCTCCATTTAGATATTTGTCATTTTTTCCATGATTATTGTGTGCATGATATGCCCATGAGCTCTTCATATGTTTTTTTAAGGGTTTTGTCATCTTTCCATAGGTGCAACCCATGTATTTTTGTGATCTGTGTGATGACTAGCACGAGCTTGCAAAGTGAGGCATTTGCGAATGCTGATTTCAGGGACTTAGCGTTTCCACTAAGTCCTTCAGCTGTTTATCTCATATGGCCATATGTTCATGTTGTTTCCTAGTGATCCGTGCCTCTTTTGAGGATGATCAGTAAGGATGTTTTGTTAATCTTGTAGTGCTCTATCCATCCATGTATTTGTTTGCAATTATGGAGCACCCTAGCTTGAGTCAATCGAGCTCTACTTTTGCTATTTCGTGAATCTGGGCAGATTGTCTACTTGTTAGCGATTTTGCCGATGATATTGTAGTTGATCCGTGCATGCTATGTTATTGTTCTTGCCATGTCTAGCTTGCATTTTGTGTATTCTTGATGGGTGTATGCTTAGCTTGTCATGACTTACTCTGTAGTGAGTGCATCGAGCTCGTTAACATGCCTACTTGATATCTGTTTCAGCATGCTCCAGTTTTCACTAAGTCTGAAAATTGATTATGTTTTTGCCATGTTCACATGCTTGCAAATGTATTTTCTTATCCCTTTTAGCTCAAGGTCACTAAGGGACTTTTGTTAAGCTCTTTGAGTAGCTCCATGCCATGCTTTACTTTGCCATGTTCAGGTCTTGTAGCATGTAGTTTTGTTGCTCCGAAGAGTGCTATCTGATCTGAAATTCCAGACAAGTGTTAATTTCACTAAGTCTCACATCTGTTTGCCAAATGCATTTTTGCCATGCTTGTTTGAATCTGTTATTGGATGAATTGGCCATAGCGCAGTGCTAGACTTTTGTTAAGCATCATGAATGAATTCCTGCCATGTATTTTGATGCCATGTTTGGGTGCTATAGCATGTTCATCTTGTTGCATTTTGATGGCTACTTGCTGTAAATCGCAAAACGTGGTCCTATTTGAATTGCTTGCCATTTCCAAACCGTAACTCCGTTTCCGGCGTTCTTTATATCATTTTCAAGCGATTTCATCTCATCTTTCCAGTGGCACACTTTGATTTCCAAGTTGATGCCAGGTTCATTCATTCCTTATCAAATCTTGCATATGCATCACATATTGCATCCCGCATAGCATACCATCTTTGCATCATGTTGTTTGAGTTTGCACGTGGTTGATTGTGTCCTTGTTGCTTGTTTGTCTTGTTTGGGTAGAGCCGGGAGACGAGTTCGCTAATGAGGATCCCGTTGAGTTTGCTTTCGAGGATCTAGTCAACTCTGACAACTTTGCAGGCAAGATGATCATACCCTCGAAATCACTACTATCTTTGCTTTGCTAGATGCTCGCTCTTTTGCTATGCCAATGCTAGGATGCCTACCACTTTATTTCAAGCCTCCCAAATTGCCATGTCGAACCTCTAACCCACCATGTCCTAGCAAACCATTGATTGGCTATGTTACCGCTTTGCTCAGCCCCTCTTATAGCGTTGCTAGTTGCAGGTGAAGATTGGAGACCGTTCCTTGTTGGAACATTATTTACTTGTTGGGATATCATTATTATGCCATGTTATCTTAATGCATCTATATACTTGGTAAAGGGTGGAAGGCTCGGCCTCTCGCCTAGTGTTCTGTTCCACTCTTGCCGCCCTAGTTTCCGTCATATTGGTGTTATGTTCCCGGATTTTGTGTTCCTTACGCGGTTGGGTTATAATGGCAACCCCTTGACAGTCCGCCTTGAATAAAACTCCTCCAGCAATGCCCGACCTTGGTTTTACCATTTGCCACCTAGCCTTTTCCCTTGGGTTTCGCGGACTCAAGGGTCATCTT
>NC_041386.1:264724151-264731389 GCF_002162155.2 Triticum dicoccoides | reverse complement strand
GTTGGTCCAACCTAGAACACCGTGCGGGGCCGTCCCTTGGCAACTTGGGTTACGTTTGCTCCCGTACGCTTAGCTTATCCGGTGTGCCCTGAGAACGAGATATGTGCAGCTCCTATCGGGATTTGTCGGCACAGCGGGTGGTGTTACTGGACTTGTTTTACCATTGTCGGAGTTGTCTTGAAGAACCGGGATACCGAGTCTGATCGGAACGTCTCGGGAGGAGGTCTATTCCTTTGTTGACTATGAGAGCTTGTCATGGGCTAAGTTGGGACTCCCCTACAGGGATTTGAACTTTCAAAAGCCGTGCCCGCAGTTATGGGCAGATGGGAATTTGTTAATGTCCGGTTGTAGATAACTTGAACCTTAACTTAATTAAAATGAATCAACAGTGTGAGTTACCGTGATGGTCTCTTCTCGGCGGAGTCCGGGAAGTGAACACGGTGTTGGAGTAATGCTTGCCGCAGGATGCCCTCTAGTTTCTCGCTCGCGCTTTGCCTCCTCTTCTCGCTCTCTTTTGCGAACAGGATAGCCACCATATATGCTAGTCGCTTGCTGCAGCTCCACATATTTTACCTTGCCTTACCTATAAGCTTAAATAGTCTTGATCGCGAGGGTGCGAGATTGTTGAGTCCCTGTGGCTCACAGATTACTTCCAAACCAGATGCAGGGCCTGACGATTCCGCTCCAGGTGACACACTTAAGCTCAAGTGGGAGTTCGACGAGGTCTCTCAATGATACTACATGTCTTTCCCTAATGATCAGTAGTGGTGCCCAGTTGGGGGTGATCGGGACTGTGTCGCATGTTGGGTTATCTTTTATTTTGGCGCCATAGTCGGGCCATGAGTGTTTGAATGTTGTAATGCTATTTATGTACTTTGATTGACGTGGCGAGTGTAAGCCAACTATGTATCTCCCCTTTTATTATCTATATTACATGGGATGTTGTGATGATTGCCTAACTTGCGACATTGCTTTCAATGCGGTTATGTCTCTAAGTCGTGCCTCGACACGTGGGAGCTATAGCCGCATCGAGGGCGTTACAAGTTGGTAATCAGAGCCTTCCCTGACCTTAGGAGCGCCATTCCTTGATCGTTTCTAGCAGCCAAGTTGTGTCTAGAAAAATGTTTTGAGTCATTTAGGAATTATATATCAGAGAGTTTAGGAATTCGTTTTACTTCCCAGTCTCCTCATTGCTCTGGTAAGGCATCCTGACGTAGAGTTTTGACTCTTCTCTTCTCAAATTCACTAAAAAAAATTAGGATCACGCGGGTATCTTAGAATCGTTCCGATGGTTTTATGACGAGAACATTGTCTTGGTGCCTCCTGTCAGGGGTTTTGTGGAACTGTCCTGGGGAGTTGAGCTCTGAGGTGTTGTCGTCATAATTTTATCGTTGCAGTTCTGGAATACCTGAGTTTAGTACGCCGACATCGAAAATCTCTTTTATGCAGTTCGTTGGTGAGATAACCTCGACGCCACCCAGTACTGGGGCGGGAGTTCGAGAGTATCGCCATAACTTGTATATCAGATGCTTTTCGAAGGTTGAGGTAGATGGTTTCCAAAGTTTTTCTCGGTTATGTGTTGAAGGATGGATACAGTTGGATGTAGGATTTGCTAGATTTGGGTGAGATATTATGCTTCCCCTGTATCCCCAACACCTGATTGCATAACCGGAAAGGTTCGGGAGTTTCATAGGTGGGAATTCTTGTATCTCTAGTTCTTCTTCCATGGATATTTGGTTTGAGATTGGGATTTCTTATCGAGTATTCGTTCTTGATGCGTACCTTGTTGATTTATTTCTCTACCTAAATTCTAAGTGGCTTCTCAATTTATGGATATGTGACCATTTCAAGAGGAATGCATTCATTCATTTTGTTCGGATGTGAAGACTTTATGTTGCAATTTCATTCCGTTTGATTCAGCTTCATTTTATCTGTCAATGTGCTAACGGTGGTCAACCTCTTCAGGATGGCTCCCGCTAAGAGCACCAATCAGAATCAGAATCAAGATCCGCCACCACCTCCTCCTCCTCCGGAGGCATGGCAAGCTGTGATGGCCGCAACCAATGCAAACACACAGTTGATCATGCAAATTCTTCAAGAGCGCAATCAAGGCAACCAAGGGAACCAAGGCAACAATCAGAATCACTTTGCTACACTCAACCAGTTCCTTGCTAATGGGCCAAAGACTTTCAGCAATTGTGTTGAGGCAACTGATGCTGACGATTGGCTCGTGGATCTGTGCAAGCATTTCGAGTGCAGTAACGTCGGGCCTGAGGACTTCGTCAAGTTCGCTTCCTTCCAACTAAAAGATCAAGCTGCAGAATGGCTCTAGTAGTACAAGGATTCCAGAGGTGGACGTGCGATTACCTGGGATGAATTCCGTCAAGATTTCAAAGCTCATCATATTCCCCAGAGTGTGGTTGAAAGCAAGCGTGAGGAATGCCGCAACCTGAAGCAAAGCTCTTTGTCTATCTATGATTACAACAAGTCGTTCCAGAAGCTCGCCCGCTTTGCCAAGCAGGACGTTCCTGATGAGAAGAGCATGATATACCAGTTCAGGGGTGGTCTCAGAGAAGAAATTCAGCTAGCTCTTGTTCTCTTTGAGCCCTTGAGGTACGATGAGTTCAACAACATGGCATTGAAGCAAGAGGCCGCTCAACTGAGGTGTGATGCTTCCAAGAAGCGAGTCAGAGATGCTACTCCTTCTTCCTCTACTCAAGTGGCCAAGCAGCAGAAGTATTGGCTTCCTCCTCCTCCGTTCCGTCAGCCATATCAGCAGAAGAGCAAAGGTGGCAGTGTATCTTCCCACCCACCCAACCCTGGCTTTCAGAACAAGACTTCGTCTCAAGCTCCAAGATCGAGTGCTCCGTACCACCGTCCGCTTTCATAGGTCACGTGCAACAAGTGCCAACAGAAGGGTCACTATGCCAACAAATGCTTCAATCAGAGGCGTCTTCCTCCTCCTCCTCCTGTGAGATCGGCAAGTACAGCTATGGTCAAGCACAACCCCAAGCATGCCAAGGTCAACTTGCTAAATGCAGCTCAGGCAGAGGACTCGTCAGATGTCATCATGGGTAACTTTCCAGTTAACTCTTTTCCCGCAAAAGTTCTTTTTGACACTGGTGCATCGCATTGTTTCATGTCAAGATCATTTGTTTCCAAGCATGACTTCGTTTCGCAAATGTTGGGTTAACCTATGGGAGTGGTTTCTCCGGCTAAGTCTATGAGGGCTAATTCAATAGTCCCAGATGTTTCTATCATGTTGGGTGACTTCAAGTTTCTGGCTTCTCCAATGTTTCTTGGTAACTCTGATATTGATCTTATTCTCGGGATGGATTGGCTTTCTAAGCACAAGGCTCAGCTTGATTGTGCAGCCAGGCAGATTCAATTGACTCATTCGTCTGAGGATGTAATTGTCTTTGCCGCGAATGACGATACCATCCGTCTATTTTCTCTCAATGAGAAGGGTGAACTGGATGCTATCTCGCAAATTCCAGTCGTTTGCGAATATCAAGACGTCTTTCCAGAAGAGCTTCCAGGAATGCCTCCCCACCGGCCAGTTCAATTAGTTATTGATCTTGAGCCTGGCACGGAACCAGTGTGCAAGCGTCCTTACAAGCTCGGACCTGAAGAGTTGAAGGAGTTGAAGAAACAACTCGATATTCAAGAGAAAATGGGTCTCATCCGGCCTAGTTCTTCTCCGTGGGGTTGTGGTGTTCTTTTTGTGAAGAAGAAGGATGGAACGGACCGACTTTGTGTTGATTACTGTCCATTGAACAAGAAGACCATCAAGAACAAATACCCACTTCCCAACATCAATGAGATGTTCGAACAACTCAAAGGTTCCCAAGTATTCTCCAAGCTTGACCTCCGTATGGGTTATCATCAGATTCGAATCCGTGAGCAAGATATTCCCAAGACGGCTTTCAGGACAAGCTATGGTTCATATGAATACACTGTCATGTGTTTTGGCCTCGTCAACGCTCCTCCGACTTTCTCTCGCATGATGAACTTCATCTTCAACGCCTACACCAATGACTTCGTTTTGGTCTATCTCGACGACATTCTGGTTTTCTCGAAGAACAAGGAAGATCATGCCAAGCACTTGCGTTTGGTACTCGATAAGCTGAGGGAACACAAGTTCTAACCAAGTTCTCCAAGTGCGAATTTTGGCTCGATGAGGTTCTTTATCTTGGTCATATCATCTCTGCCAAGGGCATTGCGGTGAATCCTGAGAAGGTGTCTGTAATTGTGAATTGGGAACCTCCTCAGAACATGAAGCAACTCCGTAGCTTCCTTGGTCTCTCAAGCTACTGTCGAAGATTCATTGAAAACTTTTCTAAGATCGCGAAGCCTCTCTCAAATCTTCTCCAGAAGCACGTCAAGTACGTTTGGTCTCCGGAGTGTGACACTGCTTTCAACACTTTGAAAGAGAAATTGGTCACTGCTCCAGTTCTGACTCCGCCTGATGAATCCAAGCCGTACGAGGTCTTTTGTGATGCCTCTCTCCAAGGTCTTGGCGCAGTGTTGATGCAAGAGAAGAAAGTTGTTGCTTATACCTCTCGCCAGTTGAAGCCCAATGAGAAGAACTACCCCACTCATGATCTTGAGTTGGCGGCAGTTGTGCATGCTCTTTTGACTTGGAGACATCTCTTATTGGGAAGAAAAGTGGACATATTCACTGACCACAAGAGTCTCAAGTACATCTTCACTCAGCCTAATCTCAACCTCAGGCAAACTCGATGGGTCGAAATGATTCAAGAGTATAATCCGAGTATCGAGTATACTCCAGGCAAGGCCAATGTGATTGCTGACGCATTGAGCAGGAAGTCTTATTGCAACAGTCTGATTCTCAAGCCTTATCAACCCGAGCTTTGTGAAGCTTTCCGCAAACTTAATCTGCAAGTTGTTCCTCAAGGTTTCCTCGCCAACCTTCAAGTACCTCCTACCTTGGAAGACCAGATTCGCCAAGCTCATCTTCTTGATGCTATGGTGAAAAAGGTGAAGATTGGAATTGCCAAGAGTTAACCCAAGTACAAGTGCTACCGCCTTGATGACAAGGACACTCTCTTCTTCGAGGATCGTATTGTTGTACCCAAAGGTGACCTTCGTAAAGTGATCATGAACGAGGCTCACAATTATCTCCTCTCCATCCACCCTGGGAGCACGAAGATGTATTAGGACCTCAAGCAGGCTTATTGGTGGACTCGAATGAAGCGCGAGATTGCTCAATTCGTGAATGAGTGTGATGTCTGCAGAAGAGTGAAGGCAGAACACCAAAGGCTAGCTGGTCTCCTCCAACCTCTTGCCATTCCAGAATGGAAGTTTGACCACATTGAAATGGACTTCGTGACTGGGTTTCCAAAGTCCAAGCATGGCAATGATGCTATATTCGTTGTCATCGACAAACTCACTAAAGTGGCTCATTTTCTGCCTATCAAAGAGTCAATCACTGCAGCTCAATTGGCGGAACTCTATACCTCTCGAATTGTCGCTCTGCACGGTATTCCTCAAGTGATCTCTTCAGACCGTGGCAGCATCTTTACCTCCAAGTTTTGGGATTCTTTTCAGAAGGCCATGGGTACCAACATCCGCTTCAGCACAGCTTTCCATCCTCAAACTAGCGGTCAAGTCGAGCGTGTCAATCAGATTATTGAAGATATGCTCAGGGCTTGTGTGATCTCCTTCGGCTTGAAGTGGGAGGATTGTCTTCCATATGCTGAATTCTCCTACAACAACAGTTTTCAAGCAAGTTCGGGCAAGGCCCCATTTGAAATTTTGTATGGCAGGAAGTGCTATACCCCTCTCAACTGGTCCGAAACCGGTGAACGTCAGCTTTTGGGTAATGACTTAATCACAGAGGCAGAGGAAATGTGCAAAGTCATTCAAGATAACCTCAAAGCAGCCCAATCCCGTCAGAAGAGCTACTATGATAGTAAGCATGGTGATTTGGCTTTCGAGATCGGAGATCATGTTTACCTCCGCGTCTCTCCAATGAAAGGTACTCGTCGCTTCGGTATCAAAGGGAAGCTTGCCCCTAGATACGTGGGACCTTTCAAGATTGTCAGCAAGAGAGGCGATCTCGCCTATCAACTCGAGCTTCCTTCAAACTTTGCAAATGTTCATGATGTGTTCCATGTCTCTCAGCTTCGAAAGTGCTTCAAGTCTCCTGACCGCACCATCAACTTCGAGGACATTGAGCTCCAAGAAGATCTCTCTTATCGTGAGCACCCAGTTGCTATTCTTGAAGAGACTGAACGCAACACTCGCAACAAGTCAATCCAATTCCTCAAAGTCAAGTGGTCACACCATTCCGACCGTGAAGCTACATGGGAACGCGAGGATCACCTCCGTTCTGAGTACCCGGAGTTCCTTCAGTCCTAGATCTCGGGACAAGATCCTTTTGTAGTGGTGGAGTGTTGTAACACCCCGGATGTAACACCCCGGATGTAACTTACCCAATATCTTCGGCCTTAAGTTATTTTACTTTCTCGGGTTCGGGTTTTTGTCTCCGTGTGTTGTTGTCGTTGTCATGCATCTCATATCATGTCATCATGTGCATTGCATTTGCATACGTGTTTGTCTCATGCATTTGAGCATTTTCCCCGTTGTCCGTTTTGCATTCCGGCGCTTCGTTCTCCTCCGGTGGTCATTTCTACCTTTCTTTCGTGTGTGGGTATTAAACATTTCCGGATTGGACCGAGACTTGCCAAGCGGCCTTGGTTTACTACCGATAGACCGCCTATCAAGTTTCATACCATTGGGACTTCGTTTGATACTCCAACGGTTAACCGAGGGACCAAAAAGGCCTCGTGTGTGTTGCAGCCCAACACCCCTCCAATTTTGCCCAAAACCCACCAAACCCTCTCCATCATCTAGAGCGTTCGATCACGATCGCGTGGCCTAAAACCGCACCTCATTTGGACTCTCCTAGCTCCCTCTACCTATAAATCTAGCCTCTCCCCCGAAATTTCGGATCTCTTCCTTCCCAAAACCCTAAAATCTGCTCCTCCGTGCACCGGACGTGTCCGCCGCCACCGGACAAAGCCGCCGCCACCCCCGCGCCCAATCAGGGCGTGACACGTGTCCCGCGCCGGCCTCCCTCTGTCGCGGCCCGTCCCGGCCCAGGGCGGGCCCTCTCCGCCGCCAACCGGGCCGCCACATACCGCGCCGCCTCCACACGCCCACGCCACCCGCGCATCGTCCCCGCCGACGCCTTCTTCCGCGCGGGCCGGCGA
>NC_041386.1:264677536-264723873 GCF_002162155.2 Triticum dicoccoides | reverse complement strand
AAGACGTCGCGCCGCAACCTCGCCTCTTGCCGGCGCCGCCAAGTCTGCCGCCTCGCCACCCTCCGACGACCGCGCCTCGCCGCGACCTCGCCGGCGATCCTCGGGCCGTGTGCAGCTACAGTACCCGCCGGACCCGATCTGGATCTGAGATCCAAAACTCGGTTGACTTTCTTTGCCCAAAACCCTAATATTTGCCCCTGTTCATCGTGCTATAACTCCGCATCCGTAGCTCCCTTTTGGGCATATAGCATATCGAAATGTTCACCTCAGAGAGTACATCATTTCATCTCATTGCATCATTTTCATTTGAGTTCATCTTGATGCCCGAAATGCTGTTAGAAGAGTGCTACTTGAGATATTTGTCAGATCTGTTGCTCCATTTAGATATTTGTCATTTTTGCCATGATTATTGTGTGCATGATATGCCCATGAGCTCTTCATATGTTTTTTTAAGGGTTTTGTCATCTTTCCAGAGGTGCAACCCATGTATTTTTGTGATGTATGTGGTGACTACCAAGAGCTTGCAAAGTGAGGCATTTGCTAATGCTGATTTCAGGGACTTAGCATTTCCACTAAGTCCTTGAGTTGTTTATCTCATATGGCCATATGTTCATGTTGTTTCCTAGTGATTCGTGCCTCTTTTGAGGATGATCAGTAAGGATGTTTTGGTAATCTTGTAGTGCTCTATCCATCCATGTCTTTGTTTGCAATTATGGAGCAACCTAGCTTGAGTCAATCGAGCTCTACTTTTGCTGTTTCGTGAATCTGGGCAGATTGTCTACTTGTTAGCGATTTTGCCGATGATGTTATAGTTGATCCGTGCATGCTATGTTATTGTTCTTGCCATGTCTAGCTTGCATTTTGTGTATTCTTGATGGGTGTATGCTTATGTTGTCATGACTTGCTCTGTAGTGAGTGCATCGAGCTCGTAAACATGTCTACTTGATATCTGTTTCAGCATGCTCCAGTTTTCACTAAGTCTGAAAACTGGTTATGTTTTTGCCATATTCACATGCTTGCAAATGTATTTTCTGATCCCTTTTAGCTCAAGGTCACTAAGGGACTTTTGTTAAGCTTTTTGAGTAGCTCCATGCCATTCTTTACTTTGCCATGGTCAGGTCCTGTAGCATGTAGTTTTGTTGCTCCGAAGAGTGCTATCTGATCTGAAATTCCAGACAAGTGTTAATTTCACTAAGTCTGAGATCTGTTTGCCAAATGCATTTTTGCCATGCTTGTTTGAACCTGTTAAGCATCATGAATGGATTCCTGCCATGTATTTTTATGCCATGTTTCGGTGTTGTAGCATGTTCATCTTGTTGCATTTAGATGGCTACTTGCTGTAAATCGCAGAACGTGGTCCTATTTGAATTGCTTGCCATTTCCAAACCGTAACTCCGTTTCCGGCGTTCTTTATATCGTTTTCAAGCGATTTCATCTCATCTTTCTAGTGGAACACTTAGATTGCCAAGTTGAGGCCAGGTTCATTCATTCCTTGTCAAATCTTGCATATGCATCACATATTGCATCCCGCATAGCATACCATCTTTGCATCATGTTGTTTGAGTTTGCACATGGTTGACTATGTCCTTGTTGCTTGTTTGTCTTGTTTGGGTAGAGCCGGGAGACGAGTTCGCTAACGAGGAGCCCGTTGAGTTTGCTTTTGAGGATCCAGTCAACTCTGACAACTTTGCAGGCAAGATGATCATACCCTCGAATCACTATTATCTTTGCTTTGCTAGATGCTCGCTCTTTTGCTATGCCAATGCTACGATGCCTACCACTTGCTTTCAAGCCTCCAAAATTTCCATGTCGAACCTCTAACCCACCAAGTCCTAGCAAACCGTTGATTGGCTATGTTACCGCTTTGCTCAGCCCCTCTTACAGTGTTGCTAGTTGTAGGTGAAGATTGGAGACCTTCCTTGTTGGAACATTATTTACTTGTTGGGATATCATTATTATGCCATGTTATATTAATGCATCTATATACTTGGTAAAGGGTGGAAGGCTCGGCCTCTCGCCTAGTGTTTTGTTCCACTCTTGCCGCCCTAGTTTCCATCATATCGGTGTTATGTTCCCGGATTTTGTGTTCCTTACGCGGTTGGGTTATAATGGCAACCCCTTGACAGTCCGCCTTGAATAAAACTCCTCCAGCAATGCCCAACCTTGGTTTTACCATTTGCCACCTAGCCTTTTCCCTTTGGTTTCGCGGACTTAAGGGTCATCTTATTTTAAACCCCCCCGGGCCAGTGCTCCTCTGAGCGTTGGTCCAACCTAGAGCACCATGCGGGGCCGTCCCTTGGCAACTTGGGTTACGTTGGCTCCCGTACGCTTAGCTTATCCTGTGTGCCCTGAGAACGAGATATGTGCAGCTCCTATCGGGATTTGTCGGCACAGCGGGTGGTGTTGCTGGACTTGTTTTACCATTGTCGGAGTTGTCTTGAAGAACCGGGATACCGAGTCTGATCGGAACGTCTCGGGAGGAGGTCTATTCCTTCGTTGACCGTGAGAGCTTGTCATGGGCTAAGTTGGGACTCCCCTGCAGGGATTTGAACTTTCGAAAGCCATGCCCGCGGTTATGGGCAGATGAGAATTTGTTAATGTCCGGTTGTAGATAACTTGAACCTTAACTTAATTAAAATGAATCAACAGTGTGAGTTACCGTGATGGTCTCTTCTCGACGGAGTCCAGGAAGTGAACATGGTGTTGGAGTAATGCTTGCCGTAGGATGCCCTCTAGTTTCTCGCTCGCGCTTTGCCTCCTCTTCTCGCTCTCTTTTGCGAACAGGATAGCCACCATATATGATAGTCGCTTGCTGCAGCTCCACATATTTTACCTTGCCTTACCTATAAACTTAAATAGTCTTGATCGCGAGGGTGTGAGATTGCTGAGTCCCTGTGGCTCACATACTACTTCCAAACCAGATGCAGGGCGTGACGATTCCGCTCCAGGTGACGCACTTGAGCTCAAGTGGGAGTTCGACGAGGACTCTCAACGATACTACGTGTCTTTCCCTGATGATCAGTAGTGGTGCCCAGTTGGGGGTGATCGGGACCGTGTCGCATGTTGGGTTATCTTTTATTTTGGTGCCGTAGTCGGGACATGAGTGTTTGAATGTTGTAATGCTATTTATGTACTTTGATTGACGTGGCGAGTGTAAGCCAACTATGTATCTCCCCTTTTATTATCTATATTACATGGGATGTTGTGATGATTGCCTAACTTGCGACATTGCTTTCAATGCGGTTATGTCTCTAAGTCGTGCCTCGACACGTGGGAGCTATAGCCGCATCGAGGGCGTTACACCTGCATTTTGATATACCCGGGGCCGCGTGAAATTTGCTACTCTACTCAAAACTAGTAAGGTACACATGTATTGAACGCATGAGATTTCGAAACCAAATTATGAATAAATACGCACTATAGGATGTAAAGATTTGAGTCATATATGCATGATGTAGATGTTTGCTTAGTTCTTATAGTTCATCTCATTGAAAATCAATAAGTTTTATAAAAATGTTAAGATTCATGGGGTTGTGCATTGTACTCCCTCCGTTCCAAAATAGATGACCCAACTTTACACTAACTTTGTACAAAGTTAGTGCAAAGTTGGGTCATCTATTTTGGAACAGAGGGAGTAAATCATAAAGGTAAAAACAAATAATGGCAATTCATTTAGAAAAAAATAATCAATTATGATACAAAAGATTCTAGAACAAAGGAGAAGTGCTTGTGTTTTGAGGTTTGTGAATTATGCTTAAGTTCAACCATGGAGTCTTCTAAATTGTACATGTGCCAGATATGGTGGAATGTTGATGATATCCAACGGCTAGTAGTGCTCGGATTTGCCTATCTCTGCACTGTCGGGTTAGCTTCATGCAGCGACCATCTTTCAAAGTTATTGGCACACTATATAGTTCTTGTGCCATTGTTGCATGTTTTGGAAAAAAGCTACTAGTGGGTTGTACTATCTATTTAGGAATAGAAGATGTATACATGGAAGTTGCAGGGAAAGAGATGGCATGGAGCATCTCAATTCCTATGAGTAGGGATTGGAAAAGAGATGTCATTTGGTTCACATCATAGGAACTTTTCTATTGAATATAGAGATTGTCACACCCTAGCTAGTTCATGCATTAGAGTGATTGCATCATGTTTAAATTTCCTAGAAAAATGAAATGGGGATGATAGAACTCCCAGCACCCCCCTGGAACAACTAGGGTTTACTAAAAACTTTTTCAATGAACCTAAAATGCCCTTCTAAAAAGTCCACCCTTTTTGTTTTGGGTTAAAACCTTTGACAAAAATGGTGAACATTTTTCTAGGACATCTTAAGGTCATTGGATTAACTCATATAGTATTTGCATTTGGGCATTTAAATGCTATAAAATATTTTGAATGCTCAAATGATCATGAACCTAAATGTTTACTGTTGGATATATTCTAAACAGTAGCCATGATTAATTTTATGATTTTTGGAAATGCCCTGGCATTTTTAATAAAGCCCTAAAGTTACAGAAATAATAGAAAATAAATAGAAAAGGAAAAACAGAGAGAGAGAGAGAGAAACTCACCTGGGCCTTCTTACCTGGCGCGTCTGTAGCCCAAATGGCCGGCCCAGCACAGCCGAGTCCATCTGGCCGTGCCAGTCATCCCCTTCCTGGACAGAAGGACGATGGGCGTGTGCCCGATGTGCGCGCACCGCCGAGTGCCACCTCCTGCTTGCCGCTTCGCCGCTGGACGGGCTGTACGACCTCCACATCGCACCCCCGACCCCCTGGACACCTCACACTTCCCCCCTGCTCTCTTCCTCGCTCCCCTGATGCCATGGCCGACGCAACCGCCGCCGTCCCGCCGCCGTAGCCATAGCCACCGTCGTCTCTGCGCCGCCCCACCGTGTCCACGAGATCCGCCACATTTCCCTCGACCTCCTCGCTGAGCTATGCAACGCCGGAAGCCCTGCAACGCCTTCCTCGACCTGTTCTTCAACCTTCAGGCTCCGAGATTGCCGGTGACCCTGCGCTCGACTCGCTGCCTCCCCGAGCTCTCCGAGGCCACCGCTGCACTCGCCTTGAGCTCCTCTTTCTTCTCCCCCTAGCCACGTCGCTCGAGCTGCCCCCTAACCCCGTTGGCCATCACGGCCGAGAGCTCGGCTCCGCCGGCCATGTCACCGTCGTGGCCATAGACGCGTAAGCTCGAAACCGAGCACGTCACCGCACTCACCACGTCCCCAGGAGCCGCAGCACCGCTCCGCATCTCCTGCCGTGCCTCCTAGCGACGACCCCGAACTCATCCGAGCTTCGGCAGCCACCAACGTCATCGTCGGCGTCTTTTCCGACCACCCCGAGCCCAAACACCACCACCACTAGACGCGGACGAGTCTCCTCATCATGTAGAGACTCTCCGCCACGCAAATGGTCGCCTGTGGGCATTTTCCGAAGCCCTCCGCCGCATCTGTCATCGCCGGCGTCAAACCGCCGGCCAGTTGACCTCATTTGACCTGGGGTTTAACTCCCCTCGGTCAATGATAGGTGGGCCCAGAGCCCTGCTAATTTTAGCTTAGCACTAATCAACTTTTAGTGAACCCAATAGGTCACTGGCATGCGGGTCCAGGCCCCACTGACAGTTTAGTTAGTATTAACTTAACCCTGTTAATTAGTTGTTTCACTGACGTGTGGGTCCCAGCCGTCAGGTTTGACCTGGGCTGGCGCCTTCGACCCGCTGACGTCATAGTGACGCAGTGCTGACGCAGTTATTTATTTTCCGGATTTTTTTTCATATAGGAAATTCCAGAAAATAGCCAAAACTTCTAAAAATCATAGAAAATCAACCATAGATCCAAATCAAACAAATTATATATGAAAAATGATCAGCAAAATTCAATCTTTCCATCTGTAATGGTTTCATGCATGACAAAACACTTTAACATTGCTGTCTAGGTGAAACAAGCTAATAAATTTATAATGCATAAGAACTTAAGCTTCCAGTTGAATCTTTGATGCAAATGGACCCATTTCAACTTGTTTCACATTGCATTAGGCGGGACACCTCATTTTGCCATGTCATAGCATGCATCATATTGTTGCATATTGCCATGTGTTGATTATATACTGTGGTGTCTTTCGTGGTAGGTTCTGCCTCCGAGGATATCTCCGAGTATCCAGCTGAAGGGCAGTACCCTACTACCAATCCATCAGGCAAGCAGCCCCATTGATCATATCGATACAATCCCATGTTCTCGCTTCTGCTCTCACTTACTGCATTAAGACAACAACGTTGCAAACTGTTGTGTGCTGCGGTAGTTGAACCCTTGTCCTCTGCATGACCTGTCATTGCCACAATAACTAGATGAAACCCACTAGCATGTGTAGGAGTTGATTGAGCCATGTATGTGTTTCCTACCTTGCTATGCCTGCTATGCTTAGAGTTGAGTCAGGTCTGGTTCATCTGGGTGATGGGCTAGAGTGAAATGATTATGTCGGTAATGTGAGGGATGTGTTGAACATGTTTTGGTAAAGGTATCGATGAGAGGCCATGTAGGAGTACATGGTGGGTTGTTTCATTGAGGTCGTCCATAAGAACTGAGATCTGTATGCGTGACTTAAGATTCAGCTACTACCACACATTGGGCCCTAAAATATGACCCCGCTCGACTTACTGACCCCTCTCGTCCTCTGTCCAGGAGTTGCAACTAGTTTCTGGTGTTTGTAGGTTATGTGTGGGCGGTCGTGCGTAGCGCTAACCCTAGGGGTGGGCTATGATGCGGTAGATACACTGTGGCCGGGTATGCTGGGCGCCCGTTTGGCGTCTCGGGACCCTGTACACATCGTTTGGGGCCCTTGAGGACACCCCGGCCGGATTTCCTTGCGGATGGAACCCGAATAGGCGATAAACCTGGACTAGAGACTTGTGCGGTTAGTCAGGTCGTGGTCTACACCCACGTCGGCTTTCGCTTGAAGTCTGCCTAGCACATGTCGTGTGCAGATGCTAAGTGGTGGAAACATGTGTGACGAAGTACACCCCTGCAGGGTATAAAACTATTCGAATAGCCACGTCCGCGGTAAAGGACTACTTGGTTGCCTATACAGTTCATAGACAAGTTAATGGTTACTACTAAAAGACTCAAGATAAGTGTGAGTACCGAGGGTGGCCCTCTCGTAGGATGACGAGGGAGGATCCCTGGTGAAGTATTGAGTTGGTGATTAGTGGACTCGTGTGCAAAAACAATTTTACTAGTGGTGTCTCGTAGGATAGCTTAGCCAAGAGTCAAAGCTGGCTTGCTGCAATAACTCCACCACCTTCTTGAGAATGAGCATGTATAGTAGGTTCTATTGTAAGACTTGCTAAGTACCTTTGTACTCATGTTGCGTTAATTATTGTTTTTAGACCACAACACCACCCCCTTCGATGGGTTTTATGTAGACCTTGACGTCGATGAGTAACTTGCCACCCAGGTGGTGATCCTGGCCATGGAGGGCCCTATGTAGATAGACAGGCTTTGACAAGCCTTCTTTCTTTCTAGTGTCTATATTCAGACTATTTGCTTCCGCATGTGCTTGTATGCTTGTATGACTTGAGTGTCAGGTCATGTGACCCCTACCTGTATGAACATGTTATGTATGGCTCTCTAGAGCCTTTAAATAAAGTACTTGAGTTGTAGAGTTTTGTTGTGATGCCATGTTGTATTTGCACATATCGAGCATATTGTGTGTATGATTGAAATGCTTGGTATGTGTGGGATCCGACAATCTTGTTGTTTATCCTTGGGAGCCTCTCTTATGGGGAAATGTAGTCTAGTGCTCCTTGAGCCATAGTAGTCCGCTACAGCCCGATTTACCGGAGTCCTGCTAGCCCAGCACTACTGCTCAGGACACTTGACTGGCCGGCATGTGTTTCACTTCGTTTCTATGTCTGTCCCTTCGGGGAAATGTCACGCGGTGACTTTTGGAGTCCTGCCTAGCCTGCTACAGCCCGGGTTACCCGGAGTCCTGTTAGCCCAGTGCTACAGCCCGGATTCACACGCTGATGACCGACATGTTCGATGTGATTCATGTATGCCTGTCCCCATAGGTCTGTGCCGCTTTGGGTTCACGACTAGCCATGTTGGCCCGGGTTCTCTGTCATATGGATGCTAGCGACACTATCATATATGTGAGCCAAAAGGCGCAAACGGTCCCAGGCCATGGTAAGGCGACACCCGTGGGGATACCGTGCGTGAGGCCGCAATGTGATATGAGGTGTTACCGGCTAGATCAATGTGATTTGGAATCGGGGTCCTGACAGCGTTGGCATCAGAGCCGGACTGCCTGTAGGTTCATTGAGCCAAACTGGTCGATGTCGAGTCTAGAAATGCTTTAGTTATATGCAGGGGAATTGATTGTGGGAGGGAACGTAAGGCTCTTTTACTCCTTTACCTTATGCCCTCTGATCTGAGTCATTCTCTTCTCATTCTACGTGGGTTAAGGACTAGGCTCTCTTCTTTCTATCAGGTTCACATGTTACTAATCCTTAGTAGCTTATAGGATTGTTGTTACAAGCCTCAGTACAGTTTCTACTACTTTTAGTATGTTGTTAGTTGAATCAGAACCTTGATATGATGTTATTGAGTGGTATTGCAAACTGTTGTGGATGTCTCAAATCTTTTTCTGAGCATTTACAGCCGTTATGCTGTCCGATTTCCCCTAGAAAATTCTAATGTCTTTGCATTATTCTGTGCTTTCAGATGGCCACCTGTTCCCAGAACCAAGTGGTTCGTCTGACCCGGTGCCTCGATGTGCCCGGCCACACGGCCATGTTGGTTCGAGTGATGGTCGAGTCAGGCTATCGGCGGTATCCGGAATATACCATCAAGGAGCAGTTCAGAGACTTCAACCAGAGCCAGTACCTTTATACCGTCAGGATATATCCCTCTTATCCTGGAGCCACTGAGCCCCTTCACTGTTCCTATGGACTTGGGGTCACTATTGAGATGTCTATGCAGGATGCAGCTTAGTCAATGATGACTATCATTCGAGCCAGGACTGCCTTGCTTTAGAACACCGATTTCCGTTACATGCCAGCCTCACTTCCTGGAGCACAGGGGTACTATCAGGCTTTGTACTATGACTCTACACATGAGGAGTCACTACTCCGCACCACTGCCGAGATGCTCGAGGATAAGGACCGCGAAAATCAGGCCTTGCGTATGGAGCTTTTCCACACTCGTTCTGATCATTGGGCAACTTTGACTCGGTTTGCACCTGCGGTGCAGGCAGGATACATGGACATGAGGGACTTGTACCCTGTACGGTCTAGATTGCCAGATTGTATGGAGTGGCGCGATGTAGGAGGCATCACCCCTCCTCGTGGTCCCCGTCTGCCACCGCCTGTGGGACCAAGGCCACATCCGAGTCCCTATGGTCCGCAGGCTCCGCAGGACCGTCTGTTCCCAGATGATCATGTTCCACTTCCAGGCTTTTGTGGTGACTTTTATGAGGATTACTACGGAGCTGTCTGAGCTAGTAGTAGTTTCACTAGTATTGTAATAGTTGTATTCTCCATAGTCCTGCTTGACCGTGGGATACGACTTGGTGTGTATCATGCTCCGGAGGTGTAGAAAAATAATGTATAGGAGCTTGGAATGCCTCCGATGAGATGTAATGTCTTTCACCGTAGTTGTACTCTAGCATGGGCTTGTACTAAACTATGTACGGTGTGTATGACCAATGGTATATATATAGCAGTATCTATATTACCATGTCGTGCAATGAACATCTTAGCATTCCATGTTATCCATTACATTCTGCACTTCCTTGCTAAGTTTGTGCCATCATTGTCTAAATCGTTGTCTTGTTTTTCCTAGGATGGTCAACACCCGCAGCAACCCTGCTGCCCCGGAGCAGGGGGGAGCCAGTGCAGCTAGGGATGAAAATCTGCCTCACCCGCCTTCTCTGGCCGAAGTTATGCTGGAGGCGGAAAGAAACAAGCGTGAGACTAACCGCTTGCTGGAGCGGATTGAGCAAAACACTGCATGCCATCAGCGAAACGACTTGGTGTCAATCAATGACTTCATCAAGTTGTACCCACCAAAGTTTAATCATTCCGTCGAGCCCCTCGATGCGGATGACTGGCTCCGCAGCATCAACCACAAGCTACGTTCTGCCAACGTAGCCGAAGCTGATAAGGTTACCTATGCTGCCTATCACCTCGAAGGCCCTGCTAGCCTTTGGTGGGAAAACTTTGAGGATATGCGCCCGGTCGGCCAAATCACTACTTGGGCTGAATTCAGTGAGGCTTTCCGTGAGCATCACATCTCGGAAGGTCTCATAGATCGTAAGAGGGAAGAGTTCTGCAATTTCACCCAAGGAAGACTGACTGTGGATGCATATAGTCGTGAGTTTGGGAATCTGGCATGATATGCTCCCGAAGAGGTATCCACCGACGCTAAGAAGCAGGCAAGGTTCCACAAGGGACTTAGCCCCGAGCTTCACCGCGATCTTCATCTGCACGAGTGCACCTCCTTCCAGAAGCTGGTCAATAAAGCCATCAGTGCTGAGACAGGCCAGTCTGACTATGACGCTTCACACAAGCACTCTCGTGATTTTGGTTCTTCATCCGGCTCTGGATCTTAGAAGTGCCGAGTGTGGATTCCAAGCACGGCACTGCCACCCAGGTTCATTCTGAGGCCATCCTTTGAGGCGCCTCGCCCCAACCAGCAGTTTGCACTGTCTAAGCCCTATGGTGGCCCCGCTGCTAATGCTGCTCCACGCCCCAATGTTGTGACATGTTTCAAGTGTGGAGAGCCGGGTCACTACAGTCGGGAGTGTCCTCAGAACAACAACCCCAATCAGTCTAGAAAGTCCGTTGGCCATGGTAAGCCAGCGGGAAAGACCTTCTACGCCAAGCCAGCCACCACTTCACGTGGCCATGTCAACTATGTCTCAGCTGAGGAGGCTCATGAGGATCCTAACATCGTCCTTGGTACGCTCCTTGTTAATTGCCATCCGGCATCTGTTCTTTTTGATACTGGAGCATCTCATTCATTCATATCTGAGAGCTATGCTCGATTGCATAACACGACATTATGTGACATGCCCACTACCATGGAAATTCAAACCCCTGGCTCTAGATGGCAAACCTCTAGAGTAAGCCATGGGAATGAAATTCTTGTCGATAGACTCATCTTCCTTGCATCCTTAATAGCTCTCAAGTCCTCGGACATAAACATCATCTTGGGTATGGACTGGATGTCAGCTCATTATGCTAAGATTGATTTTGCCACTAGAACCGTTCAACTTACTCACCCATCGAGTAAGACAGTCAATGTCTTAACTCGAGTGGCCAAGCGCCAGCTTTACCCCCTAAATTCCAACCCCTTTTAGACCTTGAAGATATTCCGGTAGTCCGAGACTTTTCGGATGCCTTTCCAGAAGAACTGCCAGGTGTTCCACCTGACAGGGATGTCGAGTTTGTGATAGACCTTGTTCCAGGAACCGTTCCAATTTCTAGAAGACCCTATAAGATGGCACCCTTAGAACTAGCCGAGCTTAAGAACCAACTCGATGAGTCCTTGAAAAAGGGTTTCATCCGTCCTAGTTCCTCCCCTTGGGCTTGCCCCGTCCTCTTCGTCAAGAAGAAGGATGGAACGGATCGGATGGTCGTACATTACCGACCTATCAACTTGGTTACTATCAAGAACAAGTATCTACTTCCCAGGATCAATGATCTGTATGACCAGCTCGCTAGATCCTCAGTCTTTTCCAAGATGGATTTGAGGTTGGGCTACCATCAAATCAAAATCAGAAATGGGGACATTCCCAAAATGGCCTTTGTTACCCGCTATGGCCAATACGAGTACACCATCATGTCCTTCGGTTTAACCAATGCCCCAGCCACCTTCTCTCGGTTAATGAACTCAGTCTTCATGGAGTATTTGGATAAATTCGTCGTAGTATACCTCGATGACATACTCATCTACTCCAAGAATGAAGAGGAACATGCCGAACATCTAAGGTTGGTATTGACGAAACTTCGAGAGCATCGTCTTTATGCCAAATTCTCCAAGTGTGAATTTTGGTTGCCAGAAGTGACCTATCTAGGCCATGTAATCTCTGGTAAGGGTATTGCTGTCAATCCCGAGCGAGTTCAAGCCGTCCTTGATTGGACTCCCCCTGAGACGGTCAAGCAAGTTCGGAGCTTCCTTGGCTTAGCGAGTTATTGCCGTCGCTTCATCGAGAATTTCTCCAAGGCTGCTAAACCTCTAACTGAACTCCTCAAGAAAGATAAAAAGTTCGAGTGGACCCCACAGTGCGAGTTCAGCTTTCAGGAACCGAAAAGACGCCTGACATCTGCTCCCGTACTGGTACCACCAGATTTCTCCAAGGACTTTATTATCTATTGCGACGCCTCGCGACAAGGACTAGGTTGCATACTCATGCAAGATCGTCAGGTAATTGCATATGCTTCATGGCAATTACACCCCACAAATGATCTAGAGCTTGCAGCTGTAGTCCATGCACTTAAAACTTGGCGACATTACCTTCTTGGTAATCGTTGCGAGATCTTCACCAGTCACCAAAGTTTGAAATATATCTTCACCCAACCGGATTTGAATCTCAGGCAAAGACGTTGGGTCGAGTTGATCTCGGATTATGACTTAGGAATAACTTACACCCCGGGCAAAGCCAATGTCATGGCTGATGCGCTAAGTCGTAAATCCTATTGTAACAACCTGATGTTACAACAAAGTCAACCACTTCCCCATGAGGAATTTCGTAAGCTTAATCTTCATATTGTTCCTCGAGGATTCCTATCCACCATGGTGGCGAAGCCTAACCTTACGGATTAAAACATAGCTGCCTAGAAGCGTGATAAGGGCATATCCTGGATTAAGGAAAACATCGCTAGCGGAGTTGCTAAATGTTTTTCCGTGGATGAGCGAGGTGTTGTTTTCTTTTAGAACCTCTTGGTGGTTCCCAAGAAACAACATCTACGCCAGTTCATTCTTAAGGAAGCTCATGAATCCCCTCTCACCATTCATCTCGACAGTACTAAAATGTATCAAGACCTACGCCAGAGGTTTTGGTGGACTAGGATGAAGAGAGAAATTGCTCAATACATTGCTAGTTGCGATGTCTATCGTCGTGTTAAAGCAGAGCATCAACGGCCTGCTGGCACCCTTCAACCTTTGGCTATTCCTGAGTGGAAATGGGATAAAATCAATATGGATTTCATTACTGGGTTTCCTAGAACCAAGAGAGGGAATAATGCCATCTTCGTCATAACCGATCGTCTTTCCAAGGTGGCCCACTTTCTACCTGTTCGTGAGAGTATCACCGCTAGCCAGCTAGCTGATTTCTACATCTCCCGAATAGTGTCTCTTCATGGTGTCCCATTGGAAATTAACACAGACCATGGGAGTCTCTTCACCTCTCGATTTTGGGGAAGTTTCCAAAATGCTATGGGAACTCGTCTCTCTTTTAGCACCGCCTTCCACCCTCAATCCAGTGGTCAAGTAGAGCGAGTAAATCAAATTCTAGAAGATATGCTCCGAGCTTCTATCATCTCATTCGAAATGGATTGGGAGAAATGCCTTCCATTCGCAGAGTTTGCTTATAACAATAGTTATCAAGCTAGCTTGGGCAAAGCTCCTTTCGAAGTTCTCTATGGACGAAAATGTCGAACGCCTCTTAACTGGTCAGAAACTGGGGAAAGACAACTCTTTGGCCCGGATATGATTCAGGAAGCAGAAGAGCAGGTTCGCGTTATTCGTGAGAAATTGAAAATAGCCCAATCTCGTCAAAAGAGCCAATATGATCGTAAACATAAACTCATGACTTGCGAAGTCGGTGAGAAGGCTTACCTTCGGGTTACTCTGTTAAAGGGAACCCATCGATTCGGTATCAAAGGCAAATTGGCTCCTCGTTACATTGGACCCTTTCACATTCTTGCCAAACGAGGAGAAGTTGCCTACCAATTGGAACTACCTCCGCATCTTTCCAGAGTTCATGATGTCTTCCACGTTTCTCAACTCAGGCATTGCTTCGCGGATCCTATCCGTGGAGTGGACCACGAAACGCTTGATCTACAAGATAATCTATCATAAAGGGAATATCTCGTTCGTATCCTTGATCAAGCTGAGCGTACCACTCGACGCCATAACATCAAGTTTCTCAAGGTTAAATGGTCACACCATTCCGAAAAGGAAGCCACTTGGGAAACGGAGGATCGTCTTCGACTCGAGTACCCCACCTTCTTCCCAACAGATCCGAAATCTCGGGACGAGATTCTTTTGAGTGGGGGTGAGTTGTCACACCCTAGTTAGTTCATGCATTAGAGTGATTGCATCATGTTTAAATTTCCCAGAAAAATGAAATGGGGATGATAGAACCCCCAGCACCCCCCTGGAACAACTAGGGTTTACTAAAAACTTTTTCAATGAACCTGAAATGCCCTTCTAAAAAGTCCACCCTTTTTGTTTGGGGTTAAAACCTTTGACAAAAATGGTGAACATTTTTCTAGGACAATTTAAGGTCATTGGATTAACTCATATAGTATTTGCATTTGGGCATTTAAATGCTATAAAATATTTTGAATGCTCAAATAATCATAAACCAAAATGTTTACTGTTGGATATATTCTAAACAGTAGCCATGATTAATTTTATTATTTTTGGAAGTGCCCTGGCATTTTTAATAAAGCCCTAAAGTTACAGAAATAATAGAAAATAAATAAAAACAGAAAAACAGAGAGATAGAGAGAGAGAGAGAAACTCACCTGGGCCTTCTTACCTGGCGCCTTTGTAGCCCAAATGGCCGGCCCAGCACGGCCCAGTCCATCTGGCCGTGCCAGTCGTCCCCTTCCTTGGGACAGAAGGACGACGGGCGGGTGCCCGACGCGCGCGCACCGCCTAGCGCCACCTCCTGCTTGCCGCTTCGCCGCTGGACGGGTTGTACGACCTCGACGTCGCGCCCCCGACCCCCTAGACACCTCACACTCCCCCCTGCTCTCTCCCTCGCTCCCCCGACGCCATTGCCGACGCAGCCGCGGGCGTCCCGCCTCCGTAGCCGTAGCCGCCGTCGTCTCTGCGCCACCCCACCGTGTCCATGAGCTCCGCCGCATCCCCCTCGACCTCCTCACTGAGCTATGCAATGCTGGAAGCCCTGCAACGCCTTCCTCGACCTCTTCTTCAACCTTCGGGCTCCGAGATCGCCGGCGACCCCACGCTCGACTCGCTGCCTCCCCGAGCTCTCCGAGGCCACCGCTGCACTCGCCGTGAGCTCCTCTTTCTTCTCCCCCTAGCCACGTCGCTCGAGCTGCCCCCTAATCCCGTTGGCCATCACGGCCGAGAGCTCGGCTCCGCCGGCCATGTTGCCGTCGTGGCCACAAACGCGTAAGCTCGAAACCGAGCACGTCACCGCACTCACCACGTCCCCAGGAGCCGCAGCACCGCTCCGCATCTCCTACCGTGTCTCCTAGCGATGACCCCGAACTCATACGAGCTCCGGCAGCCGCCAACGACGTCATCGGCGTCTTTTCCGACCACCTCGAGCCGAAACACCACCACCACTAGACGCGGATGAGTCTCCTCGTCACGTAGAGCCTCTCCGCCGTGCAAATGGTCGCCTGTGGGCGTTTTCCGAAGCCCTCCGCCGCGTCTGTCATCGCCGGCGTCAAACCACCAGCGAGTTGACCTCGTTTGACCTAGGGTTTAACTCCCCTAGGTCAATGACAGGTGGGCCCAGAGCCCTCGTAGTCCTCTTCGCGTGGGCTTCCACTGCCGCGTCGTCCCCTTCCTAGGCCTCGCCATCGTCCACCGCCGCGGTGCTCTCCGTGCGGCGTGGTCAATGTGGTCAAGGAACAACTTCCATCGGAAGAGTACTGTACGTGGAGAGGCTGACAGCTGGGTCTATGGCCACAGCCCAGTTTTTTTTGTGATTTGCCAAGTAAGTCGCTTTGTCAGGCCTGTTGGGCTGCAAATCTTTCAAGACGGGGAGAGCTTTCATTCGGTTGGTCGAGAAAATGGCCCATCAGTAATGAGAAATGGGTTGTACATTTTTAAAACACATCAAACTGGCAATTAGTTTCAAATGTCTTTTTTTCATTTCAAGATTTTAAATTACATTAATTTTTATGCGTGGAGGATTTGTTGGATTTTATATTGATATACATTTATTTTTAAAATTAGTTTGAATGTGAGTCGAAATTTCGGGATTAAAAACAGTTCGGACCGCACCGAAATATGCAAAATTTCGTATAATTTTTTAACAGTTGCCACAATACGGGCTGTAATGCTAACAAAAAGAATACGGTCTCCAAAAAACCTTAAGAATTAGCAAATGGGCTGTAAATTATTAGAAATAATGGCAGATGGGTTGTATGTTGTTTTCCACAGATTTGAGGCTTTCCTAAAAAAAGGTTGACGCACAAGCACTCACTGTTGGATGTCCATCCAACAGCTGTCGTGCTTCTTCAATCTCTGCTCTTCCTGCTCCAGCCGCTCAAACAAGTGCCGGCGGGACTGCCTGCTCCCTCCTCCTCGCGGCCGGCTGTGCTGCCGCGCAGGCCTCACTGCCCGACCGTACTCCCATCGCTGGCCTAGCCATCCCTCTGCTAACCCACATCTGCTGTTATTCTCTGGCGACGGCAGCCGAACCAGTAAACCCTCATACAGTCGTACTCCCCTCCGCGTGGGAAACAACTGCCGAGTCTTCCCTACCTCCGTGTCGTCCCCTTCCTAGGCCTCGTCGTTGTCCACCGCCCTGGTGCTCTCAGCTCGGCCTGGTCAACGTGGTCAACGACCGACATGCATCTGAAGTGGACTTTACGTGGAGGTCGACAGCTGGGTCCACGGCCGCACGCAAGGAAATGCCTCCTTATTACACGCAAAATAATGATTCCTCCACCTGACATCGGGGACCCACCGAAAGGGCCTCTGTATTTCACGAAAAAAATGTTACCTCCGCTGACAGCTCGGACCCACCAGCTATATCTTCGCATGCAAGGAAGTGCCTCCTTATTACGCACAAAAAAATGAATACTCTCCCTGTTAGCTAGGACCCAGTATAGTGGCAGGCTGACTTGTGGGCCTACTAAGTTGACGGGGACGGAGGGCTTTGTCAACTTAGTCAATATGCACGATGTCCATCCAACGGCCGTAGTGCTTCTTCAACCTCTGGTCTTCTTGCTCCAGCCGCCCAAACCAGCGCCGGTCGTGCCTCGTGCTCCTGCCTCCCGTGGCCGGCTGCGATGCGGTGGAGGCCTCACCGCCCCCTACTACTGCCACCACTAGCCAGGCCATCCCTCTACTCACCCACATCCCCTGTTATTCTACGGCGACGGCAGCCTCACACCGCAGCGAACCAGTGAACCCTCGTACTCCTCTATGCGTGGGCATGCACTGTCGCGTCTTCCCCGGCTCCGTGTCGTCCCCTTCCTAGGCCTCGCCGTCGTCCGCCGCCCTGGTGCTCTCAGCGTGGCATGGTCAACGTGGTCAAGGAACGGCTTCCATCGGACGTGGACTGTATGTGGAGAGGCTGACAGCTGGGTCCACGACCGCAGCAAGGAAGTGCCTCCTTATTACGTGCAAAATAATTATTCCTCCACCTAACAGCGGGACCCACCGGACGGGCCACCGTATTTTGCCCCCCCTGACTGCTGGGACCCACCAGCTACATCTTCGCAGGCAAGGAAGTGCCTGACAGTCGGGACCCACCTAGTCGGAGCGTACGTAGCGTTGTCATTCTGGTTGCGAACGTGTACATACATATTGGTCGATGTAGAGGCACACACGTGTCATAGTAGAGGCGTGCACGTGTCGTAGTAGAGGCGTGCACATAGCATGTACACATACGTATAGCGGCCATGGTGCAAGAAAGAAAATACGGCCACGTATGTGTACATTCGGGCGGGGTCTCGAGCGCCTACTCGCGCATACGTACGGCCAGGGCTCGTGTACATTGCTGGGTCGGAACGGAGAAACATCATCGTCGTCGTGTTCATGGGGAGGCAACGGAATGCTCGTGTTCATGGGGAGGCAACGGAATGCGTCGTGTTCATCGGGAGGGCTTGGACGGAACAGGCGATGGAAACGAGGTCTGGCGTACCGCAGAACAGAGGAAACGGCCTTGTGTTCGACCGGCCACGTTCGAAACAGGATCATGTTCATCGGGAGGGGTCTGGCGTATCGTAAAACGAAGGAAACGGACCTCCTACGGTCGAAACGGGGGTCCTATTGATCGGGAGGGGTGTGGCGTACCGCAAAATGGATGAAACGGACTTGTGTTGGAGCGCTACGGTCGAAACGGGGGTCCTGCTCATCGGGAGGGGTGTGGCGTACCGCAAAACGGGACTCCACGGGATAATGTTCATCTCCACCGTCAACCTCCTCCAGCCTCCACGGGCTCCTGTTCATCCGGCCTCCACTGCGCGCTACTCCACCGGCTACTATTCAACCACCCCTCCACTGTCTACTGTTCATCCAGCCCTCCACACCACGGGGTCCTGTTCAACCACCCCTCCACGGGCACCCCTCCACCGTCTACTGTTCATCCAACCCTCCACACCACGGGGTCCTGTTCAACCACCCCTCCACCGTCTAATGTACATCCAGCCCTCCACACCACGGGGTCCTGTTCATCCACCCCTCCACGGGCACCCCTCCACCGCTACTGTTCATCCAGCCCTCCACCACACCACGGGGTCCTGTTCATCCAGAGGTAACACCACCGCTCACTGTTCATCCAAACCACCCGCAACACTCACTGTTCATCCCATCGATCGGCTTTAGTTAGCAGCAGTAGCGAAGGAATTGCTCGATCGGGTTCAGTTAACAGCCATCGATCGATCGCTCGGGTTCAGTAACACGTAGCCTGCAGTGCAATCACTCGGGTTCAGTTACATCCCAACGCCTCGCTCGGGTTCAGTTAGAGCCAATGCCTCGCACACACGCGCGTACGTGTACGAGAGAAACGCACATCGCTCGGCCCCCGACCTCCCACCGTTACCGGGAACTCCCCGAAATTTTCCTCCCCCTCGCTTCTACCACGGTTTTTTCCATCATGGACGGCCCAAAGAATGTCATGCAGCTGCGTCTCCGGCCCACCCAGGACAAAAATCCCATTTCTTGTCAGGATTTTTTGTCATAGAAGTAGGAGCCCACCACATCTATGATGATACCGGGTTTTGTCACAATTATCGTCATAGAAGTGTCATATGTATGACAGAATTTTTTTTTGTTCGGCCCAAAATGTCACATATGGGTCCTTTTTTTATAGTGCTAGTACCTCCCACATATTCCATCTCTATATCGCAAACCTATTGCAAGGAATCAAACATATCATATTCAGTGATCCTTAAGTTTTATGGGGATTTTATGACTAACCATGCAATTGAACAATTCCTGTTGACTCTCTAAATAGATCTAAGTGAAGCATGAGACTTTAATTCTTTCTATAAAAGACTATGCTCTAACAAATATAAGTGAATAAAAAGAGCATTCTTCAAACAACGGTTTTCTATTTGAAGAGAAACATGCAATCCAAACTTCAAATGATACAAGTGAAGCACATGAAGCATTCTATAAAGCCATATTCAAAGGATATATGTGAAGTGCAATGAGCATTCTATAAATAAGCCATGGACTATCTCATACCAGCATGGTGCATAAAATAAAAATCAAAACTAAAAGCAAAAGACGCTCCAACATTTGCACATGTCACGCGAACGGAACGAAACCGAAAACATACCGATACTTGTTGAAGAAAGATGGGATTCCTTCCGGGGCATCCCCAAGCATAGACGCTTGAGTCTCCTTGAATATTTACTTGGGGTGCCTTGGGCATCCCCCAGCTTGAGATCTTGCCTCTCCTCCTTCTCCTCATATCGAGACCTTCTCGATCTTTGATCACTTCATCCACACAAAACTCAACAGAAAACTCGGTAAGATCCGTTAGTATAATAAAGCAAATCACTACTCTAAGAACTGTTGTAAACCAATCCATATTTTGTTTTTTCATTTTAGCTACTGTAGTATAACTTTTCCATAGCTTATATTACCGATAAAAATCAATAGTTTCATCAAAACGAGCAAAACAATGCATCAAAAACAGAATCTGTCTTAAACAGGATAGTCTGTAATAATCTAAACATTCACCATATCTCTGGTACTCTAAAATTATGAAAAACTAAGGAAAATAAACATTTTATATAGCAAGACTATGCAAAAAGTTTCAGAAACTTTTGCCATTCCCATAAAAATGTAAAATCGCGCACTACAGCCAAAGTTTCTGTTTCTACACCGCACATACCAACAAGCAATCCAAACTTCCTAAAGGCAAATCTTGGCACATTATTTTTATAATACAATGGATTTGTACAAGGGGATAATTATTTTTGTGAGAATATTCATAAAAGTTCTACATTGTTTCCATTAGCATGAACACAAGTGTTCAAGGTCGACCCTCACTTCTCCGATGCATAACTTCCAATCGTTTCTCTTTTGTGAAAAGGTTTTTAAGTTCCCCTCTATATTTTTTCGTTTTTATACTTTATAAAAGCACTCAACGGAAATAAATGACTCTCTAAAACTTCCAGATTGTCTCCCTGGTAGCGCTTTCTTTAAAGCCATTAAGCTAGGCATAAAGTTCTCAAGTAATGAATCCACCCGGATCCCAAGGTATATCAAAGCCAATTTTAATTAACAATGATTTGGCTTTTAGTAGTGAGCACAAAGCAACATATATCTAGCAATTCTGAAGTCTAACTCTCTTCCTATGCATTGGCATGTCATACAAGAACAGTTCATGCACATCAAGTAAAGGCCAATACATAGTATAAGCAATTTCTTGCAATTATACCGTGTTGGAAACATAGAGAGGCGGAGAAATAGTTCCTCTCTCATAATGATTGCAAGTAGGAGCAGCAAACACATGCATATTATATTCATAAAAATCATCATGTGTAGTAGCAAAATGCAACCCATCAACATAATCCTTAACAAGAGCAAACTTCTCCAATGTAGTGTAGTTTGGAGAATTCAAAAAGATAATAGGACTATCATCTGTGGGTGCAATAGCAACAATGTCATTCTTAACATAAGGAACTATAGCAAGTTCATCTCCATAAGCATAATTCATATTGGCATCTTAGCCACAAGCATAACAAGCATCAAGTTCATCAAAAAGGGATATTTAAAATGAATCAACGGGATCATAACAATTATCATAGCATTCATCCTTCGGTAAGAATGAAGGGGCATTAAATAATGTATGAGTTGAAGAGTTACTCTCATTAGAATGTGGGCACGGGTAGCTAATCCATTCTTCCTCCTTTTGTTCTTGGCTCCTCATCATCTTTTTCGTCCAATGAGCCCACAGTTTCATCAATTCCTTCTTCCATAGACTCCTGCAAAGTATTAGTCTCTTCTTGGACAGCGGAGACTTCCTCAATAACTTCATCAATATCGGAATTATATTTATAATTATCATAGCAATATTTAAGGATAGCAAAATTTTAAGGTCTATAAACTGGATCATCAAAATATTCAAACTTTTCAAACAAAGATTCAATTTCATAAGGACCCTTAAAAGCAACAAATTCTTCTATTCGTTCCACATCATAGTAATCATATATACCATTAGCATAAGAAGCCAAGGTTTCATTATCATAAAATTTGCATGAAAAGGGAAGGTCTGGAGCATTCATCCTAGAGCAACAAGTATAATCATATCTCTGACATAAATTCCAAGCATACCAATGCAACATATGAATTTGATCCCATAATAGTTTCCCTTTTTGTGTCAGGCGATAATCCCTAAAGTATTCACATTGATCCAATGTTACTCCAATTATCAAGTTGAATGGGGTTTTCTCAAGATTATCAAAGTAGTGAATAATTTTTTTGACATAACGAGCATCGATGGTTTTAGGAGGTTCCCCATCTCCATGAGTAGCAAGTACCACTAAATGTTTTTGGTGTTTCTTGTTCCATATCCATAACTAAAGATAGAGAACAACTTAGAACATGAAATAAAAACTACTTACTGATAAAGCAAACAAGCACACACGAGAATATTCACCCCACGCTATTGCTCCGCGGCAATGGCGCTAGTAAAAGGTCTTGATAACCCATAATTATAGGGGATCGTTTGTAGCCTTTTTCAATAAATAAGAGTGTCGAACCCAATGATACAACACTACACACACTTGACGTTTGCTTTATCGGAAATACGTATGAAAATATTTTGTAGGAGTGATGCTAGAACTACTATGCAAGAATAAAACTAGAAGATAATAAAAGTTAGGTGCTTAGTAAAAGGGTTTGTGTCAACAAGAAAGTTATTTGTCCCTAGGCAATCGATAACAAGTACGGGTAATCATTCTTGCAATTTTATATGAGGGAGAGGCATGAGCTAACGTACTTTCTATACTTGGATCATATGCACTTATGATTGGAACTCTAGCAAGCATACGCAACTACTAAAGATCATTAAGGTTGTGAAACCCAACCATAGCATTAAGTATCAAGTCCTCTTTACTCCCATACGCCATAACCCACCTACTCGGGTTTAAGTTTCTGTCACTCTCACAACCCACCATAAGCAAATCATGAACATATTGCAACACCCTACAGAGGGGGCCCTCACGTTTGTACGAGATGGAGGGCACTGTAGGACAGCACCATAAATAAAATATGCAATCATACCAACGAAGATTACGTTTAACCCAC
The DNA here is from genome assembly GCF_002162155.2 of Triticum dicoccoides. Classification (NCBI taxonomy): domain Eukaryota; kingdom Viridiplantae; phylum Streptophyta; class Magnoliopsida; order Poales; family Poaceae; genus Triticum; species Triticum dicoccoides. Next base: position 264,701,171 of record NC_041386.1, on the reverse strand, counting down.
AGGACAAAACGGATCTACTCAAACATCATAGGATAACCATAGATCATTGGGAAATAATATATGGAGTTGAGCACCATGTTTAAGTAGAGATTACAGCGGGGAGAAGGGGTGTTACACCGCTGCAATGAGGGGGATAGAGTTGGTGTTGACAATAGCAAGATTGTTGATGTAGATCATCGTCCCGGTCGTTTCGCCGGTGGCACAATGGCGCCACCGGAAGCGAGCGGGAGAGAGAGCCCCTCCTACTTCTTCTTCCTTGGAATCCCCCCTAGATGGGAGGAGGGTTCCCCCTCTGGTCCATGGTCTCCATGGCGGCGGAGGGGCGGGAACCCCTCCAAGATTCGATCTGCCTCTCTGTTCTCTTCTGTTTCGCGTTCTTCAGATCTAGCCGACCGTTTCTTATATTCTAGGAGATCCGTAATCCGATTGTGTTGATATTTTAACATGATTTTTTTCCAGATATAAGCTTCCTTGTGCCCAAAGTAGAGCCCCAACCGACATTTCAGGAGGGCATAACCCACCACCATGAGCCACGCTCCTCTGGCGCGCCCTGATGTCTTGTGGGCTGTGTCAGCCTCCGTTTGCGGTGATTCCAACTCCATAAAATCACATATATTCCAAAATAATTCTCCATAAAATTTTATTGCATTTGGACTTAGTTTGATATGGATACTCTACGATACAAAAAATGTGCAGAAAACAGGAACTGGCACTGAGCACTGGATCAATAGCTTAGTCCAACAAATCATATAAAAACTTGCCAAAAGTATGTAAAAGTTGTATAATATTGGCATGAAATAATCAAAAATTATAGATGATGGAGAAGTATTACGTTGCACAAAGAGCAGACCAACGTACATCAGCGCGGCGGAGAGCACACAAGCAATTTACCCAGGTTCAGGCCGCCGTGAGGCGTAAGACCCTACTCCTGCTTTGGTGGATTGATGGTGGAGTGAATGTGGTGATGTGTAGTACACTTGCCTGGCAGGGTTCGCCTCGGGGCCGCGGCGACTACGTGTGTATGGTGGCTTGGGTTGGTCAACTTTCCAACCTCCCATATGTGTGCCATGGGCCTCCTTTTATGGATTAAGGGGTTACCACAATGGCAAAGTACTCATTATCCACTGATATGATAGCAAACATTGCTATCATACCTAACTCTGCGGGCTGACAGGGTGCATTAAATGCGCCGCTTGGTGTCACATCACTGTTCGTCCGGCAAGGCTTGTCGGGCTATCTTTCCAGCTTCGCGCATGTTCCCTTGACATCGCAGGACGGGTGTCATCTGTAGGCTTCTTCTATAGGAAATGGCTGCCATGTGGTGAATGGCTACCACTTAACCATCTTGTGGTTTGACACCGCACTGATTGACGACGTGGGTCACGCTTGAGTGGTTGGTGGGGTGGTTCTGCCCCAGCAGACCTTGCCGGGGTGCCTCGGTTGCCTGTTCCTTTAAGTGGCCTTGCCCCTTGCCGGGCTCGCCTGGCCGGCAAGGGAGGCCCTTCTCTCGCCAATATCTTGCTCTTCTGGCTCGATCTTGGTCTCTCTGGATTGCATGTTTGTTCTTCAAATCTCTTGGTCCTTCAATCACTGACTTGGGTTGGTGCTTCATTCTTGACGTCGTGCATGAGCATAGTCTGGGTAACAGACCCAGGGTCTGTTGTACCGACACTGAGCGTGCTCAAGATTCCTTGGCTGTGGTGGTGCATTCTTCGGAGAATACCCGAGAGACGGGAGTGGTGGTTGAGGAGAAGATTCCCCTCCAAACCAGGAATCCACTTTCCTCCTTTGGGCCCACTATGAAGACCACGCCACCTCCCTCGAGTCAGTTGGCGGTGGTGTTGGTGCAGCCCAGGACCGGAGCTCCCGGCCCGTCAACAATGACAGTCGCGAAGCTCGATGAGGAACCTCGGCGCATTCTAGCATCGCTGCATCAAGGGGTTGGAGAAGCGGATGATTCAGTTGCCGTCCTGATGGACTTCTCTTTCCTAGAGTCCATGGTGATGGGCGTCAAGGAGGTGCTGGCCCAGCATGATTAGAAGTGGCAGGCGCTCAAGCAGCGGTGTGAGTCGGCTGGCAGGGTGGATGAAAAGCTGAATGTCATGGCAAGTAGTTCAAGGTGCTCATGAGGCAGCAAGAGACGCTCCTGATGATGAGGGAAGATGTCATGGCCCGCAAAACGCATCTGGTGGACTACAAAGCACTCCTAGACGCTAGAGAGAAAGATATCTCTCTCCGGGAGGAGAAGCTCGAAGCCACCCTTCACGCTAAGAACGACAACCTGGAGGCTCTTGTACAGCAGCGTACCAAGGACTTGGAAGACAAGCACACGGCTGCACTGGATGCCCTTGCCACTCACTCTGCCACCCAATTGAAGAAGGTCGTTGAAGACCAAGCTGCCGCATATGCTGCCAAGACTGACCTCGTCCAGCGGGTGGCTAAACTGACTGAGGACCTTGCTGGGAGCACCATGGAGATGGAGTCCCTCAAAGAAGAAGCACGGAAGGTAGAGGTTCTCCTGACTGACGTGCAGTCGCAACTCTCCTCCAAAGTCCAGAGCCTTGAGACTACCAGCGGCACCATCGCGGATCTGAAGGCCAGGATCAGCACCTTGGAAAGCTGGGTAGAGTCCATCGAAGCCCGTCAATAGTTGCTGACCAAAGATCTGGACACTACCAAGCATCTCCATAAAGATGCAGAAGACCAGCTAGCAAGTCAATCCGAACAGGTCAATCTCTGGATCACGAGCCTGATCTACATCGCCATGCGCCTTGCTGCCCAAACTGTAGTGATGGGCATGGATGGGCCAGCTTTCTCGATCAATAGGTATGAGGTCCCTAGCGCCAAGCTGGGAGTCTTCTTCAATGAGTTGATTGATAAGCTGAAGGTACATGAAGAGGGGAAGGCCAAGCGCTTCGAGATCGAGTCTCGGAAGCTCACCCACGACGCCCTCCTCATGGTCCTGAGCAACATCGCCTACCACCATCCAGATCTTTACCTCGACGATGGTTTTAGGAAGCCGCCGACGGGTGCCGGTGTCATAGCTGCCAAGGAGAAAGCCTCCCGTCGGGCCGCCAAGGTCCTCCACATCCCAATGGCTACACGTAGTCATCAGACCAACTGATGAACCGTTGTTTCTCTCATGATATCCTCTAACAAGACATGACATATGCTTTGTGTTTAGGTACCATACTATTTTATGCTTGTGTGGAACCGATGTCCTCTATTGAACCCTAAATGCGTGTTTAACCCTTTGAGCTTATACACTTGTATCCATACGATTAGTCCCTATGTATGTTCTAGATGCTTGCTGGTATCATATTGTCGCGATTGTCGTAAGGGTCTGGCCCTTAACACTCAACTTGGCATCGATGCGTCCAGGCAAGTTTTTCCTAGGTAGCTCTCAAGGTAGCCTCTCGTTCCGTGAGCATGGCTCGAGACAAAATGATGGTGCAGACAAAGAAACTAGCCAAGATTCCATCACATGAGGGTTTTCATAGTACGAACACTTACTAAAGCCAAGGAATAAACAATCGCAAAAATCTAAGATGCATCAATAAGAAATGATAGCGTGAACTTAGCTTTTGTTCTTGTTCCTTTTCGTCCCTTCCGGCCGTACATGCCTTGGCGAGCTTGTGATGCCCGGAAAGGTGGAGGTCTAGCAAACAATGCTCTAGTTCCCGACAGGGACTAACTCATATCATGCGTGCCTGGCAGGTGGTGAAATGCGGTGTTGGGCTTTCTCAGTCCCTCTTCCTCCCCTCCACTCTCCTTAAACAATCGGACAGTGGCTACCACGAGAGTCACGCCAGTGCGGACGGCCTTGCCGGAGCATACTTGCCGGGACATCAATCAATGGATTCGTACCGATGCTTTACTCAGGATTTCCCTAAGCAGGGTAAATGCAGAACCGAGTATCGCATGGTACTTATCGAGATTGATGATGACACGGGTAGAGCAGCTCGATTGCCGAAGAGCGAGAGAGAAAAGAGGAACCTTGCCCCCATGCACCTCACCCCTCCTTTCCGATAGGCGCCCGAGCGGCGGCCGCACCGCCCAGGCCTATCACCGCACCACTGGCGCCAATCTTTACCGTGGCCGCGACCATGGTATGGTGAAATGTTAAACAAAGCGGGTGTGGGGATGATCCCGCTCCCCTGCTCTATCTCCACATTCTTCTAGATGTCATTGGGTCCAAAGGAGAAACCTTGGTAGCGACATAACGGATATGATGCGCTGCTCATGCCCTCGGGTTCATGCAAGTGATCCCCCTACGTGGCACGCCAAAGATGTCACGGGAAACCACGACCACCTATGGGACCAAGAGCCCCTTTCTGGTTTGACGTGGGGATGGCACGTTGCACATAGAGCGGAAAAACGTGAGACAACATGGCAGAGATCACATGGGCGATTTTACCCAAGTTCGGGCCGTCGTGAGGAATAAAACCCTACTCCTGCTTTGGTGGATTGATGTGAAAATAATGGTGGTGAACGCAACTCGCACATATGAGCGTGTGGGTGTCTAAATTCTCCAACCCCTTCTACGGTTGCCTTGGGCCTCCTTTTATAGATAGAAGGGGTTACCACAGTGGCAAATCAGTCATTATGCACTGATTAGATAGCAAATAGTGCTATCATACCTAACTCTGTAGGCTAATAGAGCACATTAAATGTGCCTCTCAACGTCACATCGCAGCTTGCCCGGCAGGGGCTGCTGGGCTGTTTTGCCAGCTTTGCACCTTCTCGCTTGACACGTCGCAGGACGGGTGTAACTTGTAGGCATTTTCTGTAGGAAATGGCTGCCAAGTGGTGGATACCAGCCACTTAGTCACCTTGGAGCTTGACACTGCACTGATCGACGACTTTGGTCATGATGAGGTGGTGCGGTGGGTTGGTTCTATCTCCGTGAGTCTAGGCAGGCCCTGCCGTGGAGTCTTGGAGGCTTGCTTCTGGGGTAAACCCCATGCTCGCCAGGCTCGCCTGCATGGCAAGGGAGGCTTTTTCCTTGGAAGTATCTTTCTTCTCTAGCTTAGTCTTGGTCCTCTTGAGCTGCATGTTGGTCTCTGGAAGATCTGATCTCTTGTGCTTTGGTCTGACCTTGGTGCTGCAATCTTGCTCTAATGCATGCGTCTTCATTGTTCGTGCATGAGTCAGGGGAAAATATATGCCCATGTTTGTTTTCCCCGACAAAAACCCAAAGAAGAGCAGAAGGAAATGAAAAGCGGTTTTCATCAAGGTATTCTATGCAAGCACCGAAATTATCGGTAACAGATAGTTTTGTGAGAAGATAATTCGTAACGGGTAACAACTAACAAGTGTAACTTAGGTGCAGCAAGGTGGCCCGATCCTTTTTGTAGCAAAGGACAAGCCTAGACAAACTCTCCTATAAATACAAGCGCTCCCGAGGACACATGGGAATTACTCTCAAGTTAGTTTTCATCATGCTCATATGATTCGCGTTCGTTACATTAATAATTTGATATGTGGGTGCACCGGTGCTTGGGTGTTGTCCTTACTTGGACAAGCCTCCCACTTATGATTAACCCCTCTTGCAAGCATCCGCAACAACGAAAGAAGAATTAAGATAAATCTAACCATAGCATGAAACAGGTGGATCCATATCAACCCCTTACGAAGCAACACATAAACTAGGGTTTAATCTTCTGTCATTCTAGCAACCTATCATCTACTTATTACTTCCCAATGACTTCCCCTAGGCCCAAATCATGGTGAAGTTTCTGTTGGGGAATGTAGCATGCAATTTCAAAAAATCCTATGATCACGCAAGATCTATCTAGGAGATGCATATAAACAAGAGGGGGAGAGTGTGTCCACGTACCCTCGTAGACCGAAAGCAGAAGTGTTAGCTTAACGCGGTTGATGTAGTCGAACGTCTTCACGATCCAACCGATCAAGCACCGAATGTACGACACCTCCGAGTTTTGCACACGTTCAGCTCGATGACGTCCCTCGAACTCTTGATCCAGCAAAGTGTCGAGGGAGAGTTTTATTAGCACGACGGTGTGGTGACGGTGATGGTGATGTGATCCGCACAAGGCCTCGGCTAAGCACTACGATAATATGAACGGAGGAGTAAACTATGGAGGGGTTTACTTCACACGGCTAAGAGAACAACTGATGTGCTTTGGGGTGCCCCCTGCCCCCGTATATAAAGGAGGAGGGGAGGAGGCCGGCCTAAGGGGGCTCGCCATGGGGGGAAACGGACTAGGACTCCTAGTCCAAGTCGCCCCCCTCCTTCCTTCTTTCGGAGAGGGAAAGGGGGAAGGACAGGGAGAGGGGGAAGGAAAGGGGAGCCGCGCCCCCTCCCCTTGTCCAATTCAGACTGCCCATGGGGGGTTGCGCGCCACCCCTTGTGGGCTCCTCTCTCTCTCCCCTATGGCCCATGTTGGCCCGTTACTTCCCCGGGGGGTTCCGCTAACCTCCCGGTACTCCGAAAAATACCTGAAACACTCCGGAACCATTCCGTGTCTGAATACTATCGTCCAATATATCATTCTTTACCTCTCGACCATTTCGAGACTCCTGATCATGTCCGTGATCTCATCCGGGACTCCAACCAATCTTCGGTCACCAAAACACATAACTCATAATACAAATCATCATCAAACATTAAGCGTGCGGACCCTACGGGTTCGAAAACTATGTAGACATGACCGAGACACATCTCCGGTCAATAACCAATAGCGGAACCTGGATAGTCATATTGGTTCCTACATATTCTACGAAGATCTTCATCGGTCAAACCGCAATGACAACATACGTCATTCCCTTGGTCATCGGTATGTTACTTGCCTGAGATTTGATTGTCAATATCTTCATACCTAGTTCAATCTCGTTACCGACAAGTCTCTTTACTCGTTCCGTAATGCAGCATCCTGCAAGTAACTCATTAGTCACATTGCTTGCAAGGCTTATCATGATGTGTATTACCGAGAGGGCCCAAAGATACCTCTCCAATACTCGGAGTGACAAATCCTAATCTTGATCTATGCCAACCCAACAAACACCCTCGGAGACACCTGTAGAGCATCTTTATAATCACCCAGTTACATTGTGACGTTTGATAGCATACAAGGTGTTCCTTCGGTATTCAGGAGTTGCATAATCTCATAGTCAAAGGAACATGTATAAGTCATGAAGAAATAAATAGCAATAAAACTTAATGATCATTATGCTAATCTAATAGATGGGCCTTGTCCATCACATCGTTCTCCTAATGATGTGATCCTGTTCATCAAATGACAACACATGTCTATGGTCAGGAAACTTAACCATCTTTATTAACGAGCTAGTCAAGTAGAGGCATACTAGGGACACTTTGTTTTGTCTATGCATTCACAGATGTATCAAGTTTCCAGTTAATACAATTCTAGCATGAATAATAAACATTTATCATGATATGAGTTTATATAAATAACAACTTTATTATTGCCTCTAGGGCATATGTCCTTCAGTCTCCCACTTGCACTAGAGTCAATAATCTAGATTACATTGTAATGATTCTAACACCCATGGAGTCTTGGTGCTGATCATGTTTTGCTCATAGAAGAGGCCTAGTCAACGGGTCTGCAATATTCAGATCCGTATGTATTTTGCAAATCTCTATGTCTCCCTCCTTGACTTGATCGCGGATGGATTTGAAGCATCTCTTGCTGTGTTTGGTTCTCTTGTGAAATCTGGATTCCTTCGCTAAGGCAAATGCTCCAGTATTGTCACAAGAGATTTTCATTGGACCCAATGCACTAGGTATTACACCTAGATTGGATATGAACTTCTTCATCCAGACTCCTTCATTTGCTGGTTCCGAAGCAGCTATGTACTCCGCTTCACACGTAGTTCCCACCACGACGCTCTGCTTCGAACTGCACCAACTGAAAGCTCCACCATTCAATATAAATACGTATCCAGTTTGTGACTTAGAGTCATCCGGATCAGTGTCAAAGCTAGCATCGACGTAACCATTTACAACAAGCTCTTTGTCACCTCCGTAAACAGGAAACATATACTTAGTCCTTTTCAGGTATTTCAGGATGTTCTTGACTGTTGTCCAGTGATCCACTCCTGGATTACTTTGGTACTTCCCTGCTAAACTTATAGCAAGGCACACATCAGGTGTGGTACACAGCATTGCATACATGATAGAACCTATGGCTGAGGCATGGGAATGACTTTCATTTTCTCTCTATCTTCTGCAGTGGTTGGGCATTGAGTCTGACTCAACTTCACACCTTGTAACACATGCAAGAACCATTTCTTTGACTGATCCATTTTGAACTTCTTCAAAAATTTATCAAGGTATGTGCTTTGTGAAAGTCCAATTAAGCGTCTTGATCTATCTCTATAGATCTTGATGCCCAATATATAAGCAGCTTGACCGAGGTCTTTCATTGAAAAATTCTTATTAAAGTATCCTTTTATGCTATCCAGAAATTCTATATCATTTCCAATCAACAATATGTCATCCACATATAATATTAGAAATGTTACAAAGCTCCCACTCACTTTCTTGTAAATACAGTGTCAGGACCCCGATTCCAAGTCACATTGATCTAGTAGGTAACACCTCATATCACTTTGCGGCCTCATGCACGGTATTCCCACGGGTGTCGCCTTACCATGGCCCGGGACCATTTGCGCCTTTTGGCTCACGTATATGATAGTGTTGCTAGCATCCATATGACAGAGAACCCGGGCCGACATGGCTAGTCGTGAACCCAAAGCGGCACCAACCTATGGGGACATGCATACATGAATCACATCGAGCATGACGGTCAGCAGCGTGTGAATCCGGGTTGTAGCACTGGGCTAACAGGACTCCGGGAACCTGGGCTGTAGCAGGCTAGGCAGGACTCCGGATGTCACCGCGTGACATTTCCCCGAAGGGACAAACACAGGAACGAAGTGAAACACATGCCGGCCAGTCAAGTGTCCTGAGCAGTAGTGCTGGGCTAGCAGGACTCTGATGAACCGGGCTGTAGCGGACTACTATGGCTCATGGAAGCACTAGACTACATTTCCCCATAAGAGAGGCTGCCAAGGATAAACAGCTAGATTGTCGGATCCCACGCATACCAAGCATTTCAATCATACACACAATATGCTCGGTATGTGTAAATACAACATGGCATCACAACATAACTCTACGACTCAAGTATTTATTCATTAGGCTCCGAGGAGCGAGATATTACAAACATGGGTCTCATGACCCAACAATCATAGCATACAAATCAAAGCACATGCGGAAGCTTAACATGTCTAAGTACAGACATCTACAAATGAAAAAGGCTAAGAAGCCTGACTAACTACCAGTTCCTGCCGAGGGCACAAGATCATAGCTGAGGTATCAAGCTAAACGTCAAAGTCCACGCGGAACTACTAGCGAGACTGAAGTCTCTCTGCAAAACATAAATTAAGCAAACGTGAGTACAAAAGTACTCAGCAAGACTTACATCAGAACTAGCTACATATGCATCGGCATCAACAAAGGGATTGTGGGGTTTAACTGCAGCAAGCCAGCTTTGACTCAGTGGCTAACCTGAACTACGACTGCAAGCAACTCTTTTGAGGTGGCGCACACGAGTCCACATATTCACCATATCAATACACCACTATGGATCCACTCCCGTCTCCCTACGAGAACGCCATCCATAGCACTCACGCTTATCTTGCGCATTTTAGAGTATCCACTTTCACTTGTCTATGAACTATGCAAGGGGTCCAAATTTCCATATCCGAGGAATCCGGCTATTCGAATAGATAGTGATAACCCTGCAGGGGTGTACTTCTTCACACACACTCTCGCCACTTACCACCATGTACACATCGTGTATCTCGGCAACCTTCAAGCGGAAGCCTGGCGAGGGAGTCGGCCATGACCTGACTAACCAACAAGTCTCTAGTCCAGGTTTATCGCCTATTCGGGTTCCATCCGCAAGGAGATATGGCCGGGGTGTCGCTCACGGCCCCAAACGATGTGAGCAGGGTTCCAAAGCCCACCATCTGGGTGCCACTTGGTACACCGTGCCACTGTGCCTAGTTTGTCCCAAGCCCACCTGTACATGGTGCCACTTGGTAGACTACTAACACAACCTACAAACACCAAAAACTAGTTGCAACTCCTGGACAGAGATCAGGTTGATTAATAAGTCGAGAGGGGAACTTAAGCATTCCAATGCGTGGTAGTAGCTGTTCATGGATCACAAACACAAAACTCAGTTCCTAAGGACGGCTTCAATGAGACAACCCACCATGTACTCCTACATGGCCTCTCACCGATACATTTACCAAATCGTGTTCACACGCTTAGCTCACAACATTAGGACATGTTCTCACACCTCTAATTCATGCCCGATGAATCAGACCTAACTCAACTCTAAGCAATAGCAGGCATGACAAACAAGCATGAATGAGTAGGCACACCAGGGCTCAAACAACTCCTACTCATGCTAGTGGGTTTCATCTATTTACTGTGGCAATGACAGGTCATGCAAAGGAAAGGGGTTCAACTACCACAGCATGTAACAGTTGAATCGGTGTTGTCCTAATGCAGTAAAAGAGAGCAGGAGCAAGAGAGTGGGATTGTATCGGAATGAACAAGGGGGTTTTGCTTGCCTTTCACTTCTGAAGATAATATAGTTCTTCATTGGTGTCATCGATCACATCATCGATACACGTCTACCGAGAGGGGACAAACACCGGCAACTGAGAAAGAACACAATCAATGCAATGCACAATATGATGCATGATCATGATATCGCAATAATGTTATGATTTGCACTAATGCATCTAGCAACAATTTAAATGAAGTCCATATGGACCAAGGGTTCATATGCAAACTCCATATTTAGCATTTAAAATGCCATTATCATGTTTTCACTTATACATTGGGTATAAGTTGGTTGATCATGCATGAAAGTAGCATAAATGGACAGATTGGATTTTTCTGATAATTTTTCATATATAAATTATTTCATTTGGAGTTACGATTTAATTTCTATGAATTTTTGAAGTTTTGGATATTTTCTGCAATTTTCTGAATTATTTTAAATCCAGAAAATCAAAACTGCATCAGCATGACATCATGATGACGTCATCAGGTCAACGGTGCCAGCCCAGGTCAAACCTGACAAGTGGGGTCCACTGGTCAGTGACTAACCTAATAACTTGGTTAATTAGCATTTAACTTAAACTAACCTAGGTTAATTAGGTGGGCTGCGCCCACATGTCAGTCACCGAATGGTCATTAGCGCTAACTTAACCCAGGGTTGACCGGCGTTAAGCCGCCGACGAGGTGTCGAGCGGTGGAGGTGCTCGGAAATCGCCCAGAGTGCACCGTTCGATGCGCGGGCGGGCTCTCTGGAGAGCTACGGTGATGGCGCGTCCAACGGTGGGCTCGGACGGATCTGGGGTCGACGGAGTCAGCGGCGGTGAGCTCAACCGCGGCGGCCGGCACTCGGGAGCTCGCGGGCACGGGGATGCGATGCGCTAGAGGAGGGGATTGAGCGCGGGGAGAGAGGGAGAACGCTCGGGAGCTCACAGTGGGGTCGTAGGGATGGTCAGCCAGCTCGGAGAGGTCTAGTAGGCGGTGAATCAACGGCGAAGTCCGGCCGGCAGATGCGGCGGTGATGAGCTCGAGGACGATGATGTGGTGCTCCTCGGCTTGTGTTCGTCTGCTTGAAGAGGATGAGGACATAGACGGACCGACTGGACACGACAGAGAGGCGAGGCGACGAAGGTGGCTACGGCTGCGGCGATGGTTGCTTCGGTTCCTCTCGGGCAAGCACAAAACGAGAGGGGCAAGGCGAGGGAGAGAGTGAGCAGAGGAGGTGGTGAAAGTGCAACTATCCCTAGGTGGTTTTGGTAATTCATAACAACATATAGCTCATTGAGCTAATGCTATTCCAAGATGACTATTTCAGGAAAGCTCAATGATTGGCATGGCATGGATGTGAAAGTGGAACCCTCAAAATGCTAAGGACAAAGGATTGGCTCAAGCTCCAAAGCTCAAGACTCTTAATTTTATATTTTAGTGATCCAAGATCACATTGAGTCCATAGGAAAAGCCAATACTATCAAGGAGGGATGAGGTGTTGCTTAATGAGCCTCTTGCTTCATGTGCTTAATGATATGCTCCAAAATCCTCATCTACTTTCCCACTACCACAAATGACCTAAACCCTAAGCCAAACTCGGTCATACCGATTCTTTCTATCCGGCGCCACCGAGTTTCACTTGTCATAAGCCACTGCCAAACCCTAGCAATTCGGTTCTACCGATAGGGATCTCGGTCTCACCGAGATGGGATTGCAAACTCTCTGATTCCCTTTCGTAACTTTTCGGTCTCATCGAAAGAGCGAATCGGTCCCACCGAGATTGCAATGTAAACTCTTTGTTTCCCTTTTGTAACTTTTTGGTCTCACCGAAAGAGCAAATCGGTCCCACCGAGTTTGCCTGACCAACTCTCTGGTTAGCTTATTACCAAACTCGGTCTCACCGAGTTTGTGTAATCGGTCTCACCGAGATTACGTTATGCCCAAACCTAACCATATCGGTCCTACCGAGTTGCATGTCAGTCCCACCGAAAATCTGTAACGGTCACTAGGTTTACCTTTTCGGTCCAACCGAGTTTGTTGATTCGGTCCCTCCACCTCCTCTTCATTCGTGGAGAGAGCCATCAGAACACATACACAATTCCAACTCATATGTTCTGAGAGAGAACCACCTACTCATGTGTTGAGACCAAGATATTCCATTCCTACCATATGAATCTTGATCTCTAGCCTTCCCCAAGTTGCTTTCCACTCAAATCTTCACAAAATCCAAATCCTATGAGAGAGAGTTGAGTGTTGGGGAGACTATCATTTGAAGCACAAGATCAAGGAGTTCATCATCAACACACCATTTGTTACTTCTTGGAGAGTGGTGTCTCCTAGATTGGCTAGGTGTCACTTGGGAGCCTCCGACAAGATTGTGGAGTTGAACCAAGGAGTTTGTAAGGGCAAGGAGATCGCCTACTTCGTGAAGATCTACCGCTAGTGAGGCAAGTCCTTCGTGGGCGATGGCCATGGTGGGATAGACAAGGTTGCTTCTTCGTGGACCCTTCGTGGGTGGTTGCTTCTTCGTGGACCCTTCGTGGGTGGTTGCTTCTTCGTGGACCCTTCGTGGGTGGAGCCCTCCGTGGACTTGCGCAACCATTACCCTTCGTGGGTGGAGCCCTCCGTGGACTCGCGCAACCATTACCCTTCATGGGTGGAGCCCTCCGTGGACTCGCGCAACCGTTACCCTTCGTGGGTTGAAGTCTCCATCAACGTGGATGTAGGATAGCACCACCTATCCGAACCACAGGAAAAACATCCGTGTCACCAATTGCGTTTGAATTCTCCAAACCCTTCCCTTTACATTCTTGCAAGTTGCATGCTTTACTTTCTGTTGCCAATATACTCTTTGCATGCTTGCTTGAATTGTGTGATGATTGCTTGACTTGTCCTACAATAGCTAAAATCTGCCAAGAACTAAAATTGGGAAAAGGTTAAGTTTTTATTTGGTCAAGTAGTCTAATCACCCCCCTCTAGACATACTTTCGATCCTACAAGTGGTATCAGAGCTTTGGTCTCCATTTGCTTTGATCTCCATAGCTTTTGGTGGTCATAGCCTTGGTTTCACAACCTAGGAGAGTATGGCGTCTAGCGAGGGAAATTATCACCGTAGAGGTCCTTACTTTGATGGTACTAATTTTGCTAGTTGGAAGCATAAAATGAATATGCATATTCTTGGACATAACCCCGCCGTTTGGGCTATTGTGTGTGTTGGTTTGCAAGGTGACTTCTTTGATGGGAAAGAACCAAACCGTGAAGCTACCGCGGATGAGTTGAAGATGTTGCAATACAATGCTCAAGCTTGTGATATTCTGTTCAACGGATTGTGCCCCGAAGAATTCTACAAAATAAGCCGTCTTGAGAATGCAAAGGAAATTTGGGACACTTTGATTGATATGCACGAAGGTACCAACTCCATCAAGGAATCCAAGTTGGATGTGCTTCAAAGTCAACTTGACAAGTTCAAAATGAAGGATGGTGAAGGTGTCGCTGAAATGTACTCTAGGCTTGCTCTCATCACAAATGAGATTGCCGACTTAGGAAGTGAAGAGATGACCGATAGATTCATCATCAAGAAGATTCTAAGAGCCTTGGATGGAAAATATGATACCGTGTGCACATTGATCCAAATGATGCCCAATTACAAAGATCTCAAGCCAACGGAGGTGATTGGAAGAATTGTTGCTCATGAGATGTCACTTAAGGATAAAGAGGAACTTCACAACAAATCAAGTGGTGCCTACAAAGCCTCATGTGAAGCCCCTACATCATCAAGTGAGAAACAAAACTTCAATGAAGAATTGAGCTTAATGGTGAAGAACTTGAACAAGTTCTACAAGAGTAGAAGCAAATATAGAAGCTTCAAGTCAAGGTCCTACAATGACAAAAGATCTTCTAGTCGAGAGTGAAACTGCTACAGTTGTGGAAGACCCAGACACTATTCCAATGAGTGTACGGCTCCCTACAAGAGAAGAGAAGATTCTCCAAAAAGAAGAAGCAAAGAATCACCACCAAGAGAGAGAAGGAGTAGAGATGATCGTTATGAACGAAGATACTCACGGAGAAGCAAGGATTCGGAAAGGAAGGAAAAATCATCAAGGAGCTACACAAAACGAAGACATCAAGCTCATGTTGGTGAATGGGTATCCGGCTCCAACTCCGACAGCCACTCCGAGAGAAGTTATCACTCCGACTCCGAAGATACTCAAGATGAAGGTGTTGCCGGTCTAGCACTTGTGTCAACCAACTCCTACGACATATTTGACTCACCAAATGAAGGAATTGGAAGATGCTTCATGGCTAAAGGTCCTAAGGTAACACACCCCGAGTATGTTGATTTCAATAGTGATGAAGATGACTTGTTAGGTGATGATTTTCTTGTTGACAACTCTAGTGATGAATACTATGATGAAACATCAATTAATCATGCTAATCAAGATAAAACGAATGACAATGATAAGGAGAACATTGAGGCTCTAACTAAAGAACTAAACACTCTTAAGTTAGCTCATGAAACTATCTTCGAAGATCATCGAGAACTTTTAAGAGCTCATGATAAATTACACTTTGAAAAGCTCAATATTGAGCAAGAGCATGAGTTCTTAAAAGAAATCAATGATGATCTCCGCAAGAAAGTTCTTCTTACATTGCCAAGCGTTTACTCTTATCCAGTTACATGCCTCAAGTCAAGTCTAGTAACAAGAACAAGAAAGATTCTTCCTCTAGCAGTAATAATGATCATGCTAAATCCAATATTGTTTCTTCTAGTAGTTCTCTTGATTCCACTAATGATTCTCTTAGCCAAGTTACACTTGAGCAAGAAAATAGCTTATTGAAGGGAATTATAGAGAAAGGAGTGTACAAAAGCCTTGCCGGGAGTAAGCAATTCGAGGAAATTGTGCGCAAGCAAGGAATGCACCGGAAGAATCAAGGTGTTGGTTTTGAACGAAAGTTCAATGCCAATGGAGTTGAGTGGGAAGAAGATCAATACCCCAAGACAAAATTTGTTCCTCAACAAGAGAAGTATGATACTTCTTTCAAGGGGACACAAGCTCAAGATGATCTTCCACCACAAGACTACAAGCAAAAAGGCAAGGACAAGCTTCAAGAGGAAATTGATGCATTTGAAGAAGCTCCTAAGACCTTAGTCAAGTGGATTCCCAAGACTACTTCAAGTTCCACTTCGTCAAGTACGACTACAACTCCAAGGATTCCCATCAAGATGGTGTGGATCTAAAATAAGAAGAACTAGAGAGTTCTTGAGGGTGACTCCGCCAACATACTTCACTCCTATCATTTTGGCAAGAACAAGTGCAATCAACTTCCACATCTTGCACTAGTTCAAGGAGTCACAAACCCTCTTGTTGGTAAGACAAGGGACAAGGTAACCTAAAAGTTTTCATGGACATCATCTTGTGTGTGCATCACTCTATGTCTATGGATATCCTTGTTTGTTCCTTGTGGGACTAACCCATGTAGGTATTGAAAGTGCAATTCACTCAAATGGATAGCTCCAAGTGATCTACATCAACATTGAGCATCCACATCTTCAACATCTACATGAAGTCATCATCGACAAAACCCGAGGTTAGTTCATCCCTCTAAGGGGGGATATCACATCTAGGGGGAGCTTTACTCTAAGACTTGAGCTAAAGCAACTCTAAAGATGTGAACACAACAATGCTTTATGTAAAAGTGGTAACCCCACTTGAGCTTAAACGATGAGTATGACCTATGATCAAGTGTTCTCACTTGACTCCTAAGTCAATATACTCATATATAGATGACCTTGTCATCACAAATTGCTTGATAGATGCTAGAATTGGTTGTGCATGCCTTGTCACATATTTCATTTGCCATCTTATTGTGTGAGCATGCTGGTTGCATATTTTACTCATTCGAGGACATCCACTTGTTGTTTTGATTGTTTGGTTTTATTTCCTTTTGCCAAGTGGATGGACAAGAATGCCTAAGAACCTCCTCTAGCAATCTATGCTTTTCTCGTCTCAAACTCTATTCATGCTACATCACAAAATTTGATCAAGTCAGATTCGAACCACTCTGTGTGAGGAGCGCTCGGAGTCCCCGATTCGTCACAGACTTAAACTTCCAAAACCTCTTTATGATTCTCGGTCTGACCGATACCCTACTTTCGGTCCTACCGAGATCATTAAGTTGATCTAGGTTTTCGATCTCGGTGCAACCGATTCGAACCATTCGGTCACACCGAGTTGCAACAACTGTATACAATTTTGCATCTCGGTGCCACCGAGTTGTTCCACTCGGTCACACCGACAGCGTCAGGCTATATATAGTCACGGGCAAAAATTTGGAAATTTCTCCGAACACCTTCGCCCGCGCGTTAGCCTGCTCTGCCAACTTGGTCTCCGGATCGTCTCCTCGCCGCCAGCCACGTCTAGTCGCTGGTCTCCGTTGCCGTCAACAGAAATTCAACCCCGCCGTTGCCGCCGTAGCGAGTCTCCGCCGAACTAGGGTATGGACTCGATCTTTGTGCTATTCCCCAATCCGATTCTTAGCACATTGTGATCATCATGATTCTTGCCACGTTTGTTAAACTTCTATCCAGTCAATGAACTCATAGATTAGGTTTAATTCGAAAAGTTTAGGGTTAGGTTTCCGCCGAAACCATCTCGGACCCACCGAGTTGAAAAACTCGGTCCCACCGATTTGGCTTATGCCATTGCACAAGTGAGACTCGGTCTGACCGAGAATTACTTATCGGTGTGACCGATTTTGGAACTCTGTGAAACCCTAGAAGTCTCGGTGCCACCGAACTGTGACTCGGTCTGACCGAGTTCACTAGTTTAGGTGCCAAAACTGCTTCGGTATCACCGAGTTTATAAATCGGTAGATCCGAGATGCTTTCAGTGGGAAACTAAAACTAAGTTTTTGAATTATTCTTTTGCAAAAATCTCTGCATTTTGTGATGCTCATCCACTCTATCTCATCTATAACCTATTCACAGGGTCAGCAGTCAGAGTTTGCATCATGTCAGACCAAAGTGATAGCTAGAACTTGTCAAAGCAGCAAGTGCAGATGAGTGAGGGCACTAGTCCCTCAAGTTCCTCAGATGATGGCAGCAGGAGCACCCCTAGCAATCTGCCTAAAGCTGCCACAAGATAGAGAAATAAGAGAATCTCAGACTCAGAAGATGAGGATTATGTGGCAGAAGAGGAAGGAACTTCCAAGAGAGTTGAGCCAGCACAGGGCATAAAACCAGGGATGAAGATCAAAAGGCCAGCAGGCAGGCAGCCTATGTCAAAGGCTAGAGCTTCAACTGAGAAGCCCACTCCCATTGAGCCAGTTGCTGCTGAAGGCAAGAAGAGGAAAGAAAGGGTGAAGAAAACTGTAGCCAGAGTGCTTGGCAAGGCTTCCATCATGGAAGATGAGGAGGAAGAAGAAGAGGTAGCTGCACCAGCACCTAAGGCACCCAAGCTGATGGGTGATGCCATAAGAATAGGGGCAGCTGCTTCCAAGGCCAAGCCAGCTCCAAAGCCAAAGCCAAAGAGGAACACAAGAAGCATCCCAGCTACTGAGAAGAACAAGGCCCCAGTGCCTGAAGCTGCAGAAGAAGAAGAAGAGAATGTTCTTAGAAAGCTCAAGCCCAAGATCCCAGAGCACAACGATGCTCATCATGTGGCTGAGGATATGAAACTCAGGAGAGATTCAGGGCTCCGGAAGTGGAGAGAAGCAGACCCGTATGCTTCAAGGAGAAGGATTGCAGTTGACTATAGGTTTCACACCAAGGAGCAGCAAGACTTTTATGAGACAGTGCTACTAGACAAGAAGCCAATTGTCTGTGATATGAGATGGGTTGATTGGCAATACATCAAGGACAACGAAGAGTACTACCCTGGAGTGCAGGACAGCTTCAAGGCATGTGGAGTAGAGGACTTTGTTGGGCAGAAGCTCACAAAGTGGAACGAGGAACTCATCATGCAGTTCTACTCCACAGCCCATTTCTATCAGATGGCGGGATTGTATGGATGTCAGAGTGCCACGAGGTCCGAGGTCGTCTGCAGTGCCAGTTGCTGACCCCAGAGCCACCACGTCTGCACCAGCTATAGCCTCAGTTCCACCAGCTCCAGCGTCCACTTCAGCCTCGACTCTGACCACGTCTACAGAAGGATTCGTCCTTGGAGTGCTCCAGACTCCACCACCACCTGAAGATCAAGCCTGAGTGTCGACTTTGCACTATGCATTTTCTAGGAACTTTTTGGTAACTTGTTGCCAAAGGGGGAGAAAATGTACAGATCATAGGCTTCGAGAGAGAGTGTTGCTTTTAGTGTTGCTTTTATTCTCTCTTGTTTTATTTGGTGGTTTTTCGAACTTTGTTTGCTTTTGTGTGAGATACTATGTCATTGCTCGTGAGACATTGATGATCATGTGTTTGATCATAAGCTACACTTAATGTTTGCTTAATATTATCATCTTATCTATCTTATGTGATCATTCACTATTCTTGGTGATGAGTGCATGTATTTCATTCTTATCATTTTAAGCGCTCCACCAAGATGTATGTGACATGGAAGAGTAACCCATGACTCTAACTCTTTGTGCATTTGCAGTCCAAAGCAAATTTTAAATATGCACAAATTTAGGGGGGGCTCTTACTTGTCACATACTTCTCAAAGCGACGATATATTTCATGCTTATTATCATTTGCCGAAGCTTTGATCTATATGTTGTCATCAATTACCAAAAAGGGGGAGATTGAAAGTGCAACTATCCCTAGGTGGTTTTGGTAATTCATAACAACATATAGCTCATTGAGCTAATGCTATTCCAAGATGACTATTTCAGGAAAGCTCAATGATTGGCCTGGCATGGATGTGAAAGTGGAACCCTCAAAATGCTAAGGACAAAGGATTGGCTCAAGCTCAAAAGCTCAAGACTCTTCATTTTATATTTTAGTGATCCAAGATCACATTGAGTCCATAGGAAAAGCCAATACTATCAAGGAGGGATGAGGTGTTGCTTAATGAGCCTCTTGCTTCATGTGCTTAATGACATGCTCCAAAATCCTCAGCTACTTTCCCACTTCCACAAATGACCTAAACCCTAAGCCAAACTCGGTCATACCGATTCTTTCTATCCGGCGCCATCGAGTTTCACTTGTCATAAGCCACTGCCAAACCCTAGCAATTCGGTTCTACCGATAGGGATCTCGGTCTCACCGAGATGGGATTGCAAAATCTTTGTTTCCCTTTCGTAACTTTTCGGTCTCACTGAAAGAGCGAATCGGTCCCACCGAGATTGCAATGTAAACTCTTTGTTTCCCTTTTGTAACTTTTCGGTCTCACCGAAAGAGCAAATCGGTCCCACTGAGTTTGCTTGACCAACTCTTTGGTTAGCTTATTACCAAACTCGGTCTCACCGAGTTTGTGTAATCGGTCTCACCGAGATTACGTTATACCCAAACCCTAACCATATCGGTCCTACCGAGTTGCATGTCAGTCCCACCGAAAATCTCTAACGGTCACTAGGTTTACCTTTTCGGTCCGACCGAGTTTGTTGATTCGGTCCCACCGAGACTGGAAAACTGTGTGTAACAGTTGGATTTTGTGTGGAGGCTATATATACCCCTCCACCTCCTCTTCATTCGTGGAGAGAGCCATCAGAACACATACACAATTCCAACTCATATGTTCTGAGAGAGAATCACCTACTCATGTGTTGAGACCAAGATATTCCATTCCTACCATATGAATCTTGATCTCTAGCCTTCCCCAAGTTGCTTTCCACTCAAATCTTCTTTCCACAAAATCCAAATCCTATGAGAGATAGTTGAGTGTTGGGAGACTATCATTTGAAGCACAAGAGCAAGGAGTTCATCATCAACACACCATTTGTTACTTCTTGGAGAGTGGTGTCTCCTAGATTGGCTAGGTGTCACTTGGGAGCCTCCGACAAGATTGTTGAGTTGAACCAAGGAGTTTGTAAGGGCAAGGAGATCGCCTACTTCGTGAAGATCTACCGCTAGTGAGGCAAGTCCTTCGTGGGCGATGGCCATGGTGGGATAGACAAGGTTGCTTCTTCGTGGACCCTTCGTGGGTGGTTGCTTCTTCGTGGACCCTTCGTGGGTGGTCGCTTCTTCGTGGAACCTTCATGGGTGGAGCCCTCCGTGGACTCGTGCAACCATTACCCTTCGTGGGTGGAGCCCTCTGTGGACTCGCACAACCATTACCCTTCGTGGGTGGAGCCCTCCGTGGACTCGCGCAACCGTTACCCTTCGTGGGTTGAAGTCTCCATCAACGTGGATGTAGGATAGCACCACCTATCCGAACCACGGGAAAAACATCCGTGTCTCCAATTGCGTTTGAATTCTCCAAACCCTTCCCTTTACATTCTTGCAAGTTGCATGCTTTACTTTCCGCTGCCAATATACTCTTTGCATGCTTGCTTGAATTGTGTGATGATTGCTTGACTTGTCCTACAGTAGCTAAAATCTGCCAAGAACTAAAATTGGGAAAAGGTTAAGTTTTTATTTGGTCAAGTAGTCTAATCACCCCCCCCCCCTCTAGACATACTTTCGATCCTACAGGTGGGCTTGATCTGGACGCAACAGGAAGCATATCCCCTCGTCCAGGGGTCGGCGGAAGCAGGAAGTGGCACGACGCGTGTGCGCGCGCGTCAGCCACACGCCCTCCTGCCCATTGGGCCGACCGGATCACCAGGACGGACCAAGGATTGAGGGGCTACGTGGTCAGTTAGGCTCTTGAGTCGCGATGCTCAGGAGTCCCCCTTGACGTTCAAATGACCTTCGTACCTTAGCTCAGCTTGGGAGGGCGCGCGACGACTAGGTCCGAGGGACCTGGCGGGGTGGCGTACGCTTAGGTGTGACCCGAGCGCAACCCCTGTGCCCAGCCCCCTCGCGCGACTCTCCCGTGGGGTGGTGTTGCGATGAGGCCAGACACCGAGCCCGGAGGCTCCCTGAGGTTGGTACGCCCGTGAGGCCGCCCTCAGTTGTTTAACACCAGGGCGGACCATGTCACTTTCGCACTTGCACGGGCATAGCTGCTCCTCGGCAATGTCGACTGCCAGCACGGAGCATGGTGCTTCCACTGGTATATGGGAGGGGACTCCCTACTGCGGAGAGCCGCCGGGGCGTGTACAGCCCCGCCCTGACACGTGGCTTGCACGGCAGGGCTGGAGGAGGTGTATCTGGGCACTCGTGAGCCAGGGCGGGACTCACGAGGCCCTACCTCAAGGCGGGTTGCGCCTGGTCTTGGTTCTTGATGGTTGTTCCTGCGAGACGGTTAGACAACCCGCGCCGAGTGGATTTCCTGAGGCTATCGTACGAGAAGGCCAAGCACCAACGACCCTAGGAGGTGATGTGAATGGGGCCGGCCCGCCAGACAGAGCTCAGCCGTTGGATTTATCGACGCTGCAGGGACGGGCCCGAGCATAGACGACGTGCCTAGCCTTCTAATGCTAAGGATCCTGAAGAAAGACTATCGGCGCGCGGCTCCCGTGGTGGGTGACAATCAAGCAGGTGATAACCATATATAGATTATGTATGAAAAGCAACTAGCTTAGGTAAATGCGAGAATGATACATGCCAGTGGGTTGGACCCGAGCGGCCTGGGGTTAATGCTGCCCGTGGGGCGCTCCTAGCAGAGTGAACTGAAGATGGAAGCAGATGCATGCCGCAGAGACGGACCCACGCGGACTTGGGATGATGTATCCCACGGGGCGCTCCCAGCTAAACGAACTTGGAAAGATGTCACCTGGTTTGGTTGCCGAAGGAGTGTTGGGGTAGCTGAAGACGCGTAGCGAAGAAGTTGCTTCTCACGAGCCGCTGGGGCCCTAAGCCTCTGGAGGCTCTGGAGGCTTAGGTGGCCTCCGGAGGGTCGCCTCCATCTCCACCAGGACTACGTGATGCATGTCCTCCTGACCCGCCATGACCCTCCACAGGTTGCGCTGGAAGGCAGCAGGCCGAGCGGCATGCAGATGTAGCTGTGAGGTGGGCCCTCACACCGGCCTGTACACGAAGGCCAGAAGCGCTCCTGAGATGCGGCCCGGTTGAGCTTTGGGATGTCGGGGCAGACGCGCAGCTCACCACCCTTGCCTGGGTGGGGAGTAATGCCAGGCGGGCGGCGGTCGCCGCGTATTGCTCTTGCTTTCCGAAGCTCCTGAGATGCCTTGGTGATGAACTTCTGAGCGTCGGGCGCTCCTCGCCCGGTGTCATCCTGAGGGAAACGTGCCATGAAGCACACCTCCACGTGGTGCCTGAACGCCTCCCTCACGATGCTGGCCAGGTGTAACACCCTGGATGTAACTTTCCCAATTTGTACTCCACTCTTGCCATTTCCGGCGTTAAGTTATTTTATTTTCTCGGGTTCGTGTTTTTGTCTCCGTGTGTTGTTATCGTTGTCATGCATCTCATATCATGTCATCATGTGCATTGCATTTGCATACGTGTTCGTCTCATGCATTCGAGCATTTTCCCCGTTGTCTGTTTTGCATTCCGGCGCTTCGTTCTCCTCCGGTGGTCATTTCTAGCTTTCGTTCATTTGTGGGGATTAAACATTTCCGGATTGGACCGAGACTTGCCAAGCAGCCTTGGTTTACTACCGGTAGACCGCCTGTCAAGTTTCGTATCATTTGGACTTCGTTTGATACTCCAACGGTTAACCGAGGGACCGAAAAGGCCTCGTGTGTGTTGCAGCCCAACACCCCTCCAATTTGGCCCAAAACCCGCCTAAACCTGCTCCATCATCTAGAGCGTTCGATCACGATCGCGTGACCGAGAACCACACCTCATTTGGACTCTCCTAGCTCCCTCTACGCCTATAAATATCACCCCTCTGAAATTCGCGGTCCATTCCACCCCTAACCCTAGTCCCGCTCCTCTCCGCGCGCCGGACATTGTCCGCCGGCGCCGAACACGCCGCCGCCAACCACACCCGCGCCGCCACGTGGCATCGCCGCCGCCACTCCCACCGCGGCCCGCCCGGCCCAGGCGAGGCCCCCGCGACCCAACCGGCTCCGCCGCCC
>NC_041386.1:264659159-264677139 GCF_002162155.2 Triticum dicoccoides | reverse complement strand
CTCCGCCGCCCCGCACCGCCTATCCCAAGCTGCTCCGCCGCCCCGAGCAGCCGCCGACGCCCCTCGCCGGCCACCACCGCCCTTCGCCGCCCGACGACGGCCACCGCCTCGCCGCTTCCTCCGGCCACCGGCGCCGCCCCGCTGCCGGCCAGATCCGGCGTCCCCACGCCCGGATCCGGCGCCCGCGCCCCTCTCCGGCGAAGATCCGGCCCGGCTCCGGCGACCCCTCCCCCTCTCCGGCGAGTTCGAGCTCTCTCCGGCGAACCTCGGAATCCACACCGTCCGAATCTGGATCTAGATCGAACGTGGGTCGACTTTTTCGCCTGAAACCCTAATCCATGTGCTCATGTTCATCGCATCATATCTCCGCATCCGTAGCTCCATTTTTGGCATATAGCATATCAAAATGTTCATCTCAGAGAGTACATCATTTCATTCCATTGCATCATTTTTATTTGAGTTCATCTTGATGCCCGAAATGCTGTTAGAAGAGGGCTACTTGAGATAATTGTCAGATCTGCTACTCCATTTTGCATATTTGTCATTTTTGCCATGATTATTGTGTGCATGATATGCCCATGAGCTCTACATATGTTTTGTTAAGGGTTTTGCCATCTTTCCAGAGGTGCAACCCATGTATTTTTGTGATGTGTGTGGTGACTAGTGCAAGCTTGCAAAGTGAGGCACTTGGTAGTGCTAATTTCAGGGACTTAGTGAGTCCTTGACAAGTTTATCTCATGATGCCATATGTTCTTGTTGTTTCCTAGTGATCCGTGACTCTTTTGAGGATGATCAGTAAGGATGTTTTGTTAATCTTGTAGATCGCTATCCATACATGTCTTTGTTTGCAATTATGGAGCACCCTAGCTTGAGTCAATCGAGCTCTACTTTTGCTACTTTGTGAATCTGGGCAGATTGTCAACTTGTTTGCAATTTTGCCGATGATGTTGTAGTTGATCTGTGCATGCTATGCTATTGTTCTTGCCATGTCTAGCTTGCATTTTATGTATTCTTGATGGGTGTATGCTTAGATTTTCATGACTTGCTCCGAAGTGAGTGCATCGAGCTCGTAAACATGCCTACTTGATATCTGTTTTCAGCATGCTCCAGTTTTCACTAAGTCTGTGATCTGATTATGTTTTTGCCATGTTCACATGCTTGCAATTGTATTTTCTAATCCCTTTTGGCTCAAGGTCACTAAGGGACTTTTGTTAAGCTCTTTGAGTAGCTCCATGCCATGCTTTACTTTGCCATGTTCAGGTCCTGTAGCATGTAGTTTTGTTGCTCCGAAGAGTGCTACCTGATCTGAAATTCCAGACAAGTGTTAATTTCACCAAGTCTGAGATCTGTTTTCCATATGCATTTTTTCCATGCTTGTTTGAACCTGATAATTGATGAATTGACCGTAGCTCAGTGCTAGACTTTTGTTAAGCATCTTGAAGGCATCCCTGCCATGTATTTTGATGCCATGTTTGGGTGTTGTAGCTTGTTCATCTCATTGCATTTAGATGGCTACTTGTTGTAAATCGCAGACCGGTGTCATATTTGAATTGGTTGCCATTTCCAAACCGTAACTCCGATTCCGACGTTCTTTATATCGTTTTCAAGCGATTTCATCTCATCTTTCCAGTGGCACACTTGGATTCCCAAGTTGAGGCCAGGTTCATGCATCCCTTGTCAAATCTTGCATATGCATCCCGCATCGTATCCCGCATAGCATACCATCTTTGCATCACATTGTTTGAGCTTTGCACGTGGTTGATTGTGTTCTGTTTGCTTGTTTGTCTTGTTTAGGTAGAGACGGGAGACGAGTTCGCTAACGAGGAGCCCGTTGAGTTTGCTTTTGAGGATCCAGTCAACTCTGACAACTTTGCAGGCAAGATGATCATACCCTCGAAATCACTACTATCTTTGCTTTGCTAGATGCTCGCTCTTTTGCTATGCCAATGCTACGATGCCTACCACTTGATTTCAAGCCTCCCATATTGCCATGTCAAACCTCTAACCCACCTTGTCCTAGCAAACCGTTGTTTGGCTATGTTACCGCTTTGCTCAGCCCCTCTTTTAGCGTTGCTAGTAGCAGGTGAAGATTGGAGGCCGTTCCTTGTTGGAACCTTTATTTACTTGTTGGGATATCATTATATTATCTTGTTATATTAATGCATCTATATACTTGGTAAAGGGTGGAAGGCTCGGCCTCTCGCCTAGTGTTTTGTTCCACTCTTGCCGCCCTAGTTTCCGTCATATCGGTGTTATGTTCCCGGATTTTTGCGTTCCTTACGCGGTTGGGTTATAATGGGAACCCCTTGATAGTTCGCCTTGATTAAAGATTTTCCAGCAATGCCCAACCTTGGTTTTACCATTTTTCACCTAGCCTCTTTTTCCCTTGGGTTTCCGGAGCCCGAGGGTCATCTTATTTAAACCCCCCTGGGCCAGTGCTCCTCTGAGTGTTGGTCCACCTGTCAGCTGCCGGTGGCCACCAGGGGCAACTTTGGGCTGGCCTACCTGTACCTAAGACAAGATGAGTGTGCCTTGAGAAAGAGATATGTGCAGCTCCTATCGGGATCTTTCAGCACATTCGGGCGGTGTTGCTGGTCTTGTTTTAACCTGTCGAAGTGTCTTGAAGAACCGAGGTACCGAGCCTGATCGGAACGTCTCGGGAGGAGGTCTATTCCTTCGTTGACCGTGAGAGCTTGTCATGGGCTAAGTTGGGACTCCCCTGTAGGGATTTGAACTTTCGAAAGCCGTGCCCGCGGTTATGGGCAGATGGGAATTTGTTAATGTCCGGTTGTAGATAACTTGAACCTTAACTTAATTAAAATGAATTAACTGAGTGTGTTACCGTGATGGCCTCTTCTCGGCGGAGTCCGGGAAGTGGACATGGTGTTGGAGTAATGCTTGCGCAGGTTGTCCTCTAGTTTCTCGCTTGCGCTTTGCCTCCTCTTCTCGCTCTCTTTTGCGAACAGGATAGCCACCATATATGCTAGTCGCTTGCTGCTGCTCCACTTATATTTACCTTGCCTTACCTATAAGCTTAAATAGTCTTGATCGCGAGGGTCTGAGATTGCTGAGTCCCTGTGGCTCATAGATTACTATTACACCAGATGCAAGGCCTGATGATTCCGCTCCAGGTGACGCGCTCGAGCTCAAGTGGGAGTTCGACGAGGACTCTCAACGTTATTATGTTTCTTTTCCTGATGATCAGTAGTGGTGCCCAGTTGGGGGTGATCGGGACCATGTCGCATGTTGGGTTATCTTTTATTTTGGCGTCATAGTCGGGCCATGAGTGTTTGGATGATGTAATGTTATTTATGTACCTTGATTGACGTGATAAGTGTAAGCCAACTATGTTATCTCCCCTTTATTATTATATTACTTGGGATGTTTGTGATGATTGCCTAACTTGCGACATATGCCTTCAATGCGATTATGTCTCTAAGTCGTGCCTCGACACGTGGGAGCTATAGTCGCATCGAGGGTGTTACAAGTTGGTATCAGAGCCTTCCCCGACCTTAGGAGCCCCATTGCTTGATCATTTTTAGCGGCCGAGTTGTGTCTATAAAAATGTTTTGAGTCATTTAGGAATTATATATCGGAGAGTTTAGGAATTATTTTTACTTCCCAGTATCCTCATCGCTCTGGTAAGGCATCCTGACGTAGAGTTTTGACTCTTCTCTTCTCAAATTTCACAAAAAAAATTTAGGATCACGCGGGTATCTTGGAATCGTTCCGATGGTTTTATGATGAGAACATTGTCTTGGTGCCTCCTGTCAGGGGTTTTGTGGAAGTGTCCCGGGGAGTTGAGCTCTGAGGTGTTGTCGTCATAATTTTATCGTTGTAGTTCTGGAATACCTGAGTTTAGTACGCCGACATCGAAAATCTCTTTTATGCAGTTCGTTGGTGAGATAACCTCGACGCCACCCAGTACTGGGGCGGGAGTTCGGGAGTATCACCATAACTTGTATAACGGATGCTTTTCGAAGGTTGAGGTAGATGGTTTCCGAAGTTTTTCTCGGTTATGTGTTGAAGGATGGATACAGCTGGATGTAGGATTTGCTAGATTTGGGTGAGATATTATGCTTCCCCTGTATCCCCAACACCTGATTGCATAACCGGAAAGATTCGGGAGTTTCATAGGTGGGAATTCTAGTAGCTCTAGTTCTTCTTCCACGGATATTGGTTTGAGATTGGGATTTCTTACCGATTATTCGTTCTTGATCCGTACCTTGTTGATTTAGTTCTCTACCTAAATTCTAAGTGGCTTCTCAATATATGGATATGTGACCATTTCAAGAGGAATGCATTCGTTCACTTTGTTCGGATGTGAAGACTATATGTTGCAATTTTCATTCCATTGGATTCAGCTTCAATATTTGTCTGTCTATGTGCTAATGGTGGTCAACCTCTTCAGGATGGATCCTCCACCACGCACGACTCCGAATCCTGATCTGCCACCACCTCCACCTCCTCCGGAGGCATGGCAAGCTGTGATGGCCGCAACCAATGCAAACACACAGTTGATCATGCAAATTCTCCAAGAGCGTAATCAAGGCAACCAAGGGAACCAAGGCAACAATCGGAATCACCCTGCTACACTCAACCAGTTCCTTGCTAACGGGCCTAAGACTTTCAGCAATTATGTTGAGGAAACCGATGCTGGCGATTGGCTTGTGGATCTGTGCAAGCATTTCGAGTGCAGTAACGTCAGGCCTGAGGACTTTGTTAAGTTCGCTTCCTTCCAACTCAAAGATCAAGCTGCAGAATGGTTCCAGCAGTACAAGGACTCCAGAGGTGGACGTGTTATCACTTGGGATGAATTTCGTCAAGATTTCAGAGCTCACCATATCCCTCAAAGCATGGTTGAAAGCAAGCGTGAGGAATTCCGCAATCTGAAGCAAGGCTCTTTGTCTGTCTATGACTACAACAAGTTGTTTCAGAAGCTTGCCCGCTTTGCTATGCAGGACATCCCTGATGAGAAGAGCATGATATACCAGTTCAGGGGTGGTCTCAGAGAAGAAATCCAGCTAGCTCTTGTTCTCTTTGAGCCCTTGAGGTACGATGAGTTCTACAACATGGCATTGAAGCAAGAGGCTGCTCAATTGAGGTGTGATGCTTCCAAGAAGCGAGTCAGAGATGTTACTCCTTCTTCCTCTACTAGAGTGACCAAGCAGCAGAAGTATTGGCTGCCTCCTCCTCCGTTTCGTCAGCCGTATCAGCAGAAGAGCAAAGGTGGCAGTGGATCTTCCCACCCACCCAACCCTGGCTTTCAGAACAAGACTTCGTCTCAAGCTCCAAGATCGAGTGCTCCATAT
Source organism: Triticum dicoccoides (assembly GCF_002162155.2). Taxonomy (NCBI): domain Eukaryota; kingdom Viridiplantae; phylum Streptophyta; class Magnoliopsida; order Poales; family Poaceae; genus Triticum; species Triticum dicoccoides. The sequence goes on along the minus strand of NC_041386.1, from coordinate 264,671,827 downwards.
CACCGTCCGCTTTCAGAGGTCACGTGCAACAAGTGCCAACAGAAGGGTCATTATGCCAACAAGTGTTTCAACCAGAGGCGTCTTCCTCCTCCTCCTGTGAGATCAGCAAGTATAGCTGTGGTCAAGCATAACCCCAAGCACGCCAAGGTCAACTTGATGAATGCAGCTCAGGCAGAGGACTCATTAGATGTCATCATGGGTAACCTTCCTGTTATTGATATTCTTGCAAAAGTTCTTTTTGACACGGGTGCATCGCATTGTTTCATCTCAAGACCGTTTTCATCTAAGCATGGTTTGGCTCTACAAATTTTGCCTAGTCCGTTAGCAGTTGTCTCTCTCGGTAGGCGCATGCATGCTAACTCCATTGCTCCGGATGTTACTATCACCTTGGGTGACTACAAGTTTCTATCTTCTCCTACGGTTCTTGGTGACTTGGATATTGATCTTATTCTCGGAATGGATTGGCTTTCTAAGCACAAGGCTCAGCTTGATTGTGCAGCCAGGCAGATTCAATTGACTCATTCGTCTGAGGATGTAATTGTCTTTGCCGCTCGGGATAATACCATCCGTCTGTTTTCTCTCAATGAGAAGGGTGAACTGGAGGCGATCTCGCAGATTCCAGTCGTTTGCGAATATCAAGACGTCTTTCCAGAAGAGCTTCCAGGAATGCCTCCGAACCGGCCAGTTGAATTCGTTATTGATCTTGAGCCCCGCACGGAACCTGTGTGCAAGCGTCCTTACAAACTCGGACATGAAGAGTTGAAGGAGCTGAAGAAGCAACTTGATATTCAAGAAAGAATGGGTCTCATCCGGCCTAGTTCTTCTCCGTGGGTTTGTGGTGTTCTTTTTGTGAAGAAGAAGGATGGAACGGACCGACTTTGTGTTGATTACCGTCCATTGAACAAGAAGACCATCAAGAACTAATACCCACTTCCCAACATCAACGAGCTGTTCGAACAACTCAAAGGTGCCCAAGTATTCTCCAAGCTTGATCTCCATATGGGTTATCATCAGATTCGTATCCGTGAGCAAGATATTCCCAAGACGGCATTCAGGACAAGCTATGGTTCATATGAATACACTGTCATGTCTTTTGGCCTCGTCAACGCTCCTCCGACTTTCTCTCGCATGATGAACTTCATCTTCAACGCCTACACCAATGACTTCTTTTTGGTCTATCTCGACGACATTCTGGTTTTCTCGAAGAACAAGGAAGATCATGCCAAGCACTTGCGTTTGATACTCGATAAGCTCAAGGAACATCAGTTCTACGCCAAGTTCTCCAAGTGCGAATTTTGGTTCGATGAGGTTCTTTATCTTGGTCATATCATCTCTGCCAAGGGCATTGCAGTGAATCCTGAGAAGGTGTCTGCAATTGTGAATTGGGAACCTCCTCAGAACGTGAAGCAACTCCGTAGCTTCCTCAGTCTCGCAAGTTACTGTCGAAGATTCGTTCAGAACTTTTCTAAGATCGTGAAGCCTCTCTCAAATCTTCTCCAGAAGCACGTCAAGTACGTTTGGTCTCCGGAGTGTGACATTGCTTTCAACACTTTGAAAGAGAAATTGATCACTGCTCCAGTTCTGACTCCGCCTGATGAATCCAAACCGTACGAGGTCTTTTGTGATGCCTCTCTCCAAGGTGTTGGCGCAGTATTGATGCAAGAGAAGAAAGTTGTTGCTTATACCTCTCGCCAGTTGAAGCCCAATGAGAACAACTACCCCACTCATGATGTCAGGACCCCGATCCTAAGTCACACCGATCTAGCATGTAACGCATCATATCACTTTGCGGCCTCACGCACGGTATTCCCACGGGTGCCACCTTACCTGGCCCGGGACCGTTTGCGCCTTTTGGCTCACGTATATGATAGTGTCGCTAGCATCCATATGACAAAGAACCCGGGCTGACATGGCTAGTCGTGAACCCAAAATGGCACTAACTTACAGGGACATGCATCCATGACCCAGCCTCGAACGTGTCAGTCATCAGCGAGTGAATCCAGGCTGTAGCACTGGGCTAGCAGGACTCCGGTGAACCGGGCTGTAGCGGGCTAACAGGACTCCAGTATTCATCGCGTGACATTTCCCCGAAGGGACAGACACAGGAACGAAGAAGGACACATGCCGGCCAGCCTAAGTGTTCCGGAGTAGTAGCAAGCTACCATGGCTCAGTGGAAACACTAGGAGACATTTCCCGGTAAGAGAGGCTACTAAGGATAAACGACTAGATAGCCAGATCCCACACATACCAAGCATTTCAATAACATACACACAATATGCTCGATATGTGCAAATACAACATGGCATCACAACATGACTCTACGACTCAAGTATTTATTCATTAGGCTCCGAGGAGCGGGAAATTACAAACATGGGTCTCATGACCCAACAATCAGAGCATACAAGTCAAAGCACATGCGGAAGCTTAACATGTCTGAGTACAGACAACTATAAATGAAAAAGGCTGAGAAGCCTGACTATCTACCAGATCCTGCCGAGGGCACAAGATAGTAGCTGAGGTAACAAGCTAAACGTCGAAGCCCACGTGGAACTACTATCGAGACTGACGTCTCTCTGCAAAACATAAAATAGGCAAACGTGAGTACAAATGTACCCAGCAAGACTTACATCAGAACTAGCTACATATGCACCATTATCAACAAGGGGGATGGAGGAGTTTAACTGCAGCAAGCCAGCTTTGACTCGGTGGCTAACCTAAACTACGACTGCAAGTAACTCTTTTGAGGTGACGCACACGAGTCCACATGTTCACCAACCAATACACCACTATGGAACCGCTCCCGTCTCCCTACGAGAACGCCATCCATAGCACTCACGCTTATCTTGCGTATTTTAGAGTATCCACTTTCGCTTGTCTATGAACTGATATAAGCAACCCAGAAGTCCTTTTCCGTGGACACGGCTATTCGAATAGTTGATGTTAACCCTGTAGGGGTGTACTTCTTCACACACGCTCTCACCACTTACCGCCGTTTACACGACATGTACTCGGCAACCTTCAAGCGGAAGCCCAACGTGGGTGTCGGCCACGGCCTGCCTAAACACTCAAGTCTCTAGTCCAGGTTTATCGCCTATTCGAGTTCCATCCATGAGGAGATCCGGCCGGAGTTTCGCTCACAGCCCCAAACGATGTGAACAGGGTTCCGTGACGCCAAACGGGCGCCCGGTATACCCAGCCACGTGCCTACCGCATCACAGCCCACCCCTCCGGTCAGCGCTGCCCACGGCCTCCAGCATACTACAAACACCAGAAACTACTTGCAACTCCTGGACAGAGGACAAGGGTGATTAAGAAGCCGAGAGGGTCCATTGGTTTCGGGCCCAATGCGTGGTAGTAGCTGAATCATGGATCACAAACACAGAACTCAGTTCCTGAGGACGGCTGCAATGAGACAACCCACCATGTACTCCTACATGGCCTCTCACCGCTACCTTTACCAAATCGTGTTCACACACTTAGCTCACACACAGTAGGGCATATTCACACACCTCTGATTCATTCCCGATGAATCAGACCTGACACAACTCTAAGCAGTAGCAGGCATGACAAACAAACATGAATGAGTAGGCACAACAGGGCTCAAGCAACTCCTACTCATACTAGTGGGTTTCATCTATTTACTGTGGCAATGACAGGTCATGCAGAGGATAAAGGGGTTCAGCTACCGCAGCAAGTAACAGATGAATCGTTGTTGTCCTAATGCAGTAAAAGAGAGCAGGAGCGAGAGAGTAGGATTGTATCGGAATGAACAAGGGGGTTTTGCTTGCCTGGCACTTCTGAAGATAATATAGCTCTTCATCGGTGTCATCGATCACATCGCCGGTACAACGTCTATCGAGGGGGAACAACACCGGCAAACACAGAAGAAACACGATCAATGCAATGCACAATATGATGCATGCTATGACATGGCAATATGAATGTGTTTTGGGCTAATGCACCTAGCTATGATTTAAATGAAGTTGGTTTGAATACATGATTCAAATTCCAACTCCATATATGGTTATTTAAATGCCCTTTATTTGTTTTGTCCAAAACAGAGGACAAACATTGTTCAAACATGCATGAAAATGGTACAGATGGATTCCTTGAATTTTTCTGATAATTTTTCATATATGACTTATTTCATTTGGAGTTACGGTTAATTTTGTATGATTTATTGAAGTTTTAGCTATTTCTGGAATTTTCCTGATTATTTATAAAATAAACTAAATTCCAGAAAAGGAATATTGCATCAGCATGGCGTCATGCTGACCTCAGCAGAGTCAACAGGGGCTGGTCCGGGTCAAACTGACCAGTGGGGTCCACTGGTCAGTGACACAGCGCTGGCTGGAGTCACAGACATGTGGGGCCGGTCAAAGGCCACGTCAGCGAGGTCAACGCCGACGCATGGGGCCACTGTGATTAATTTAACTAAACAGGAGTTAAGCTGTGATTAATTAGGGGCGTGGGGCCCATGAGTCAGTGGCCTAGGGGGTTGGTTAGTGTGGGGGGGTTAGCCGCTAACGACGGCCACGTCGGATTCGCCGGCGGTTGGACGACGGCGACGACCCAGAGCGGCGGTGGCTCGACGGAGTTGCGCCAGGGACGACGGATCGACGCGCCAAGGGCACCAGGAGGTGGCCCGTGGCCGCGCGCATCCAGGGGAACCAACGGAAGGGTGCGGGGTGGACGGAGTTCGCCGGAAGCGAGGTTGTGGTGGCGGCCGGAGTTCGGGCGCCGATGAAAACAACGACACGGTGCACGGGAGGATCTACGGTTAGCACCTACGCGTTCTATGAGAGCTCACGAACCCAATGGAGGCACGCACGGGACCAAATGGCCACCGGAGCCTCGTCGGCGATGAGCTCGTGCGGCGGCGTACTGTCGGGGGAGAGAGGCGCGGCGGCTACGGCATGCTAGAGAGAAAACGGAGAGGGGGAGGATGATCAGGAGCTCACGTGGAGTGCAGTGGTGCCCTCGGCGTGTTCGGGGAAGCTCGGACGGCGACGGGTCGACGATGGAGATCCGCGGCGGCCGACGATGAAGACGACGATGGCGGCGATGTTGCAAGGCTTCCGGAGGGCCGTGGATCGGTGGGGAGGAAGAGGGGGTCGAGGCGGAGCTCCTGAGCTCAGCGGAAGGGCGAGGGGTGGCCGGTGGCTATGGATGCGACGGCGGCGCCCTCCGGTGGCTCTCGGTGGTGCTCCAAATCGAGAGAGGGAGAGAGCTAGAGCGAGCAGAGAGAAGGGATAGCGGTCGAGGGGGTCGAGGGCGTCTCCGTGGCGTTGCGGGAGACGTCCAGGGGGAGGAGGAGGCAGCCAGGCAGGGAGGAGGTGGCCGGGGCGCGTGGCCGCGCGCGCCGGGTGCGTGCCCGTCCTCCTGGCAGGGAGGAAGACGACAGGGGAGGCCCAGATGGGCTGGGCCGCATAGGAGCTGGGCCGGCTGGGTTGCCAGGTGAGCGCCAGGTAGTTTTCTCTGCTCTGTTTTATTGTTCTGTTTGTTTTATTTTTAAATTTATTTTGCCACTGTTTTGAATTTAAAATAATTCAAACAATGCCAAAAGCTCCTCTGAATATTTTTATTTTGCTAGATGGACTTTTCCAAAAGCTCATAAAAATATTTCAGGGGTATTTGAAATTATATTCTAGTTATATGAATATAATTCAAATTCAAATAGCTAATGATTTAAATTCAAAGTCCCAAAATTAAGTCCTTAAAAATGTTCAATATTTTGGTTGGGACCAGAACCCTTTGCCAAAATTATCAAACATTTAAGAAGAGCATTTTGGAACAATGAATGAGATTTTAGGGTTTTTGCCCTTCTTTTATTTAGGGTTTTGAGGCTTCTAAATTCCTCAGTTCAAGTTTCAAAAATTTAAACATGATGCATGGATGCAATGCCACTAGTTACAGGCAAGCTCTAGGGCTGTGACAACTCACCCCCACTAAACAAGAATCTCGCCCCGAGATTCAAGACGTGAGGTAAGAGGAAAAGGGAAGTCACAACTATCATAATCTTCATGATCCATTTGCCCTTCTCAAAGAGGTTGATTCATTCCATCACTTTGGTCTTGACGTCTTTGCTTTCGAGATCTTCACTCGACACAACAACAGAAAGAAGGGAAAAACCCGACGGGATTTACTCTTCTTGAAGATCGAGCAACTCAAGATCAAGTCACGGAGTAAGACATAGCATCATCTCTCAAGCTGAGACACGAAGCACACATCTAAAGGGATGGAGTGGAACAGATGGCGAAGGTTCACTAGGTAGGCAATAATTGCACACCTAAGAAGGTGGTGAACGGTTGTCAACGTAGCGAGGAGTTGAGTTGCCATGATACCTCAGCGAGACATCCTGGAGGGGGGGTGATTCGTAGATATATCCCCTTAAGTGGCAAAAAGAATTACCTTTGATTCAGGATCATTGAAACTCTTTATACCAGCTTAAGGCAAATCACAATCGATCATTTGGAGGAGGTCGGTAGAATGGCATACTCGGACTTGGATGATGTGGATTACCTTGTTGAAGACAACGTAATGGATGAATTTTGCTTACCACCAGAAATGGAAGAGACCCATGGTAGAATAGCACAGTGGCGGTGCAAGCTGGGAACAAAATGCAAATGCTGGGAATGATTCTGGTAACTGGGGAAGAACCCATCAATAGAGAGTGAATTCACTGTTTGAAAAGGTCATAGCATTGCCGAGGGAACTGAGAGCATCCCAGTTAGTGTCGATGATAACACCTAGCGCTTGCGCGTGCTCTCAAGAACTTGAGCATTTCCATAATCATCAGGGTTTTACCAACATCCATGTCAAGGGTGCTGACAACACAACATACTACCATGATGACCAGCGATGGACGATGCAGATGCAAAGGAGGATAACACTTTCTCATATTTCACCTTAGCGAGGCCAAGGGGACGAAATCTGGATGATCGACCGAGAGACATTTAGCACTCCGCTTCTAATGTTCTCCTTGATGTACTAGCGTATCCCATTCCTTGAAATGGTCTGGTATCTAGAACATCAGGTAAAGGTCGTACTTCAGAAACACTAAAATCATAAGGCATAGCTAGGGGGTAAATCCTACGAAGTCCTTATGGGGAGGTGGCCAACTTCCTCAAACAAGATACTATAATAATAGGTCTACCGGATGGGTGTGTTGGCCACGACATCCACCTTGCCGGTTATCGAGAGACCAATATTATAGTTCTTGGGAAATGTTCCAACCATCACATCTGCCTGAGATTCAGATCTGGTTGGTGTCAGGATATCCCAGACTCATCAAGTCTAGAAAGAAAAATGAAAGTTTGCAACACAAATCGACGAGATAATGTTGCGGGATTCTCGGGGAGTGAGCTACGGTAGCAAGCTCCAAAACATGAGCTGGTTTTGCTATAACATGTGAACATGTTGTCCGAGACAAGCATGACCACACAGTAGTCTTATAATAAAACACTACCGAGTTCAAGAGGGAAACCATCATCGAGGATATCGAAGTCCTTGCATAAGTCTTGCTCTTAAGAAGGAACTCCTTCTCCTTGAACAAATCAATCAGTGGCTTGATGTGCTAGGGGATACATATGGAATGAGGATGATCAGTCTATCAGACCATAGAATACTTCGCACATGCATGACTGACTTGGGATGATTCCAGAGGAGGTAAAACAAGCCTTCTCAAATTCATGGCGGCAACTTGCATCAAGTGCACATGAATTAGAGGGACTCACTTCTTTTGTCCAAACATATGCTTCACGAAGGAGTCATGAAGATAATGCTTACACAAGTTTCCAACACTAGCTTAATGTTCAACAAAATCATGGAGGAGATAAGGATGTTGTCAATGGGCTCAACAACAATTCATCGGAATTTCCATATCACTGGACTTCCACCATCATGTGAACACGGTGATAGTATTGGTCAGACCAAAAGATGTAATGGTATATGCTCGAGGGATCAACCACGAGTAAGACAACATTACGAGCATCGTTGGTACTGATTTGATTTGAGGATAGCCCATACTCAAATCAAAGTTTTGGCTAGGACGATAGGTCCAGCAATTGATCGCGAGGATCAATCAATGAAGACATCACCTTTCTTCAACACACACTACACAAGAATATCCCTTTGGAACGAACTAAGTCAGGCAATCTTTTATCTTCCAATTCTCCAAGTTGTTGTCTAGCTTAACCAACTAGCTCAGGGATATCCAACACAGATTCTTGGGGAAAAGGTGGTTCACAAGAAACCAACTTGATCACGAGCTCAACATAACAGTCGGGAAACAACTCGGTAACACTTCCAAGAAGATATTTGGAAAGTCACGAACCACCGGTATGTTACTAAGCTCGAGAACAATCTTGCTTTTGAGGGCAAGACGACATGATCAAATGAGTGAGGACTTGACAAGATCCTAACTCATCAATCGAAGGGTGCACCAAAATAAGGACTAGGTAGCACGATCAGTCTTAGAAGGATGATTCAAGAACCAACACGCTAAGAATGAGATTATTGTCCTTTAACTACCAGCAACAAGGTTGCTAGGAGTATTGATTTCACACATCACGATTCACTTGTCGACATTCCGGTTACAATAATACAGGAACCGAGGAATGAACAATGATGGCAAGAAGTATCATTGTACCAAGAGTTCATAGGGTGGTGTGCAATTCCCATGACACTCTTGATATAAAGATGGTAATACTCTAAGGTAGAACAGAGCAAAAGCAAGATTAGCAATTTGATCTGTGGAGTACGACTGTTTTGACCCAATCCTGGAGATGGACAAGGTACTGGAGTTTGTTTCCCCTAGTCATTCCAGAATAGAATGGCTCGACGGACCACAAGAATAGTAAGAATGCACGCATACTCTTGACTATCAAATGATAGACGAGGGTCAGAAGACAACTAAGAGGGACAACTCAAAGAACATATAATTTTCTGAGTTGTGGATGCATAGATTAGTATGTCGAACCAAGTTCCACATGTTTCTTCCGGATAACCCATGCAGAGAGGTAGGACTGGCAGAGTCACGATTTATGAATGGAGAACTCCTCAAGAGTACTCTAATTGAGATCTTTTGATCCAATAACTTCTGCCTGAATGGTTCATGGTATTTGGAAGAAGGAAATACCACGGACCTCGAGGACTATCACAAGGTTACTAATATCCTAAAGGAGCTAGCAAACACTATCAACATGAAGTAAGTAGAGTGAATCTCGGGTTCAAGAACCCAGGAATAGAATACCTACTACTAAGTAGCATCACGGGATGCTTTCGAGAATAAAGGCCAGAATCATCACACTGGGAACACAGATCATGGCTAGACCACTAGATGATCCCCTAAGCACTTAGGGTTATAATTATTAACTCCAACATATATGTCGAGGCAATAAAGTACCTTAACTCACTAATTTGTGTGATTAATCTGACCAAAAGGACATCGGGAACGGGAAGAAGGGATTTGCAAATGCATCAGACTATTTAGAAACCTGGGATGACTCGGACAGCATAACGGCTATAAATGCTCAAAAAGATTTGAGACATGCTACAAAAATGGTGGCATAGCCACTCAGAAGCACAATATCAAGGTCTCGAGATCAATAATTAACATACAGAGGTAGAAACTGAACTGAGACTTAATTCCAACAATTCTATATGTCTACGGATTAGTAACACGTGATCCTAATAGAAAGAAGAGATAGCCTAGTTCTTAATCCCGTAGAAGAGAAGAGGTTGACTCAGATCAGAAGGCCATGAGGTATAAGGAGTAAAAAGAGCCTTACGTTCCATCCCACAATCAATTCCCTTATATAACTAAAGAATTTCTAGACTCAACTTCGACCAGTTTAGCTTGGTAATCCTACAGGCAGTCAAGCTCTGATACCAACGCTGTCAGGACCCCGATCCTAAGTCACACCGATCTAGCATGTAACGCATCATATCACTTTGCGGCCTCACGCACGGTATTCGCACGGGTGCCACCTTACCTGGCCCGGGACCGTTTGCGCCTTTTGGCTCACGTATATGATAGTGTCGCTAGCATCCATATGACAAAGAACCCGGGCTGACATGGCTAGTCGTGAACCCAAAATGGCACTAACTTACAGGGACAGGCATCCATGACCCAGCCTCGAACGTGTCGGTCATCAGCGAGTGAATCCAGGCTGTAGCACTGGGCTAGCAGGACTCCGGTGAACCGGGCTGTAGCAGGCTAACAGGACTCCAGTATTCATCGCGTGACATTTCCCCGAAGGGACAGACACAGGAACGAAGAAGGACACATGCCGGCCAGCCTAAGTGTTCCGGAGCAGTAGCAAGCTACCATGGCTCAGTGGAAACACTAGGAGACATTTCCCGGTAAGAGAGGCTACTAAGGATAAACAACTAGATAGCCAGATCCCACACATACCAAGCATTTCAATAACATACACACAATATGCTCGATATGTGCAAATACAACATGGCATCACAACATGACTCTACGACTCAAGTATTTATTCATTAGGCTCCGAGGAGCGGGAAATTACAAACATGGGTCTCATGACCCAACAATCAGAGCATACAAGTCAAAGCACATGCGGAAGCTTAACATGTCTGAGTACAGACAACTATAAATGAAAAAGGCTGAGAAGCCTGACTATCTACCAGATCCTGCCGAGGGCACAAGATCGTAGCTGAGGTAACAAGCTAAACGTCGAAGCCCACGTGGAACTACTAGCGAGACTGACTTCTCTCTGCAAAACATAAAATAGGCAAACGTGAGTACAAATGTACCCAGCAAGACTTACATCAGAACTAGCTACATATGCACCATTATTAACAAGGGGGATGGAGGAGTTTAACTGCAGCAAGCCAGCTTTGACTCGGTGGCTAACCTAAACTACGACTGCAAGTAACTCTCTTGAGGTGACGCACACGAGTCCACATGTTCACCAACCAATACACCACTATGGAACCGCTCCCGTCTCCCTACGAGAACGCCATCCATAGCACTCACGCTTATCTTGCGTATTTTAGAGTATCCACTTTCGCTTGTCTATGAACTGATATAAGCAACCCAGAAGTCCTTTTCCGTGGACACGGCTATTCGAATAGTTGATGTTAACCCTGCAGGGGTGTACTTCTTCACACACGCTCTCACCACTTACCGCCGTTTACACGACATGTACTCGGCAACCTTCAAGCGGAAGCCCAACGTGGGTGTCGGCCACGGCCTGCCTAAACACTCAAGTCTCTAGTCCAGGTTTATCGCCTATTCGGGTTCCATCCATGAGGAGATCCGGCCGGAGTTTCGCTCACGGCCCCAAACGATGTGAACAGGGTTCCGTGACGCCAAACGGGCGCCCGGTATACCCAGCCACGTGCCTACCGCATCACAGCCCACCCCTCCGGTCAGCGCTGCCCACGGCCTCCAGCATACTACAAACACCAGAAACTACTTGCAACTCCTGGACAGAGGACAAGGGTGATTAAGAAGCTGAGAGGGTCCATTGGTTTCGGGCCCAATGCGTGGTAGTAGCTGAATCATGGATCACAAACACAGAACTCAGTTCCTGAGGATGGCTGCAATGAGACAACCCACCATGTACTCCTACATGGCCTCTCACCGCTACCTTTACCAAATCGTGTTCACACACTTAGCTCACACACAGTAGGGCATATTCACACACCTCTGATTCATTCCCGATGAATCAGACCTGACACAACTCTAAGCAGTAGCAGGCATGACAAACAAACATGAATGAGTAGGCACAACAGGGCTCAAGCAACTCCTACTCATACTAGTGGGTTTCATCTATTTACTGTGGCAATGACAGGTCATGCAGAGGATAAAGGGGTTCAGCTACCGCAGCAAGTAACAGATGAATCGTTGTTGTCCTAATGCAGTAAAAGAGAGCAGGAGCGAGAGAGTAGGATTGTATCGGAATGAACAAGGGGGTTTTGCTTGCCTGGCACTTCTGAAGATAATATAGCTCTTCATCGGTGTCATCGATCACATCGCCGGTACAACGTCTATCGAGGGGGAACAACACCGGCAAACACAGAAGAAACACGATCAATGCAATGCACAATATGATGCATGCTATGACATGGCAATATGAATGTGTTTTGGGCTAATGCACCTAGCTATGATTTAAATGAAGTTGGTTTGAATACATGATTCAAATTCCAACTCCATATATGGTTATTTAAATGCCCTTTATTTGTTTTGTCCAAAACAGAGGACAAACATTGTTCAAACATGCATGAAAATGGTACAGATGGATTCCTTGAATTTTTCTGATAATTTTTCATATATGACTTATTTCATTTGGAGTTACGGTTAATTTTGTATGATTTATTGAAGTTTTAGCTATTTCTGGAATTTTCCTGATTATTTATAAAATAAACTAAATTCCAGAAAAGGAATATTGCGTCAGCATGGCGTCATGCTGACCTCAGCAGAGTCAACAGGGGCTGGTCCGGGTCAAACTGACCAGTGGGGTCCACTGGTCAGTGACACAGCGCTGGCTGGAGTCACAGACATGTGGGGCCGGTCAAAGGCCATGTCAGCGAGGTCAACGCCGACGCGTGGGGCCACTGTGATTAATTTAACTAAACAGGAGTTAAGCTGTGATTAATTAGGGGCGTGGGGCCCATGATTCAGTGGCCTAGGGGG